>NW_017259336.1:3415562-3422336 GCF_001594045.1 Atta colombica | reverse complement strand
TGTGTATGTGTGTGTGTGTGTGTGTGTGTGTGTGTGTGTGTGTGTGTACAAAAGTAAACATTTAATTAATAATAATACAAATTGATAATTGCGTTATTTTTCTTTTATTTCTGTCATTTAAAATTTAAAAAGATACCAAAAAAAATCATTATTTTGATAAAGAAAGAATGTCTTCAATAAGAATTATCTTTTAAATATCCGGCTATTGAGATTATTAGTAGATATTTATTAGTAGAAAAATTGACAGCAAAATGTCCGCGTCATCAGAAGATAATCAGAAATTAGGATTCAATATATACAAAATATATTTGATGGAAAGAAAACACGTTTAGTAATACTCGAGCTCAAAGATAGCATTTAGGAAATTATCAAGCAAATTAAGATTTCATTATGTTATGTTCGTCAGTGAGTTATTATCTACGGCGTTGCATAGCGAGGTGACGCGACGTACGGCATCGAGTGTCAGATACGTTGCGCATGCAACGTCGCGTTGATCTCGCAAACAACGCGGTTTCATGAGAGCGCCAATTAGCTAACGACGAAAGTTTCGAGACATCGTCGAGAAGCTAATCAAGATCCTCTAGATATCGTAATCACCGATGATACTGCCATAAGATGTTCAAGCTGTCAGCTTTGCATCGTATTAGGTAGCGAGACGGAAAAGAAAACGGCAAATTGCAATTCTGAAGTAACGATCTTCACTGTAACATGATATGCAAATTCCCTTACTTCTGTAGCGCAAATCGTATCACAAAATTGTTTCGTATCCTTAATGATTTCAAAAATATGATGAAAATATGATTATCCAGAGATATAGTAGCGTCTCGGCGCTAATCATATTTATGATTTCTATAGACTTATTCTAATATCATGTTTAAAATTTGAATTATCATCATTCCTTAATTTTTGTCTCTTAATTTATGGATGACGAGATATTACAGGTGCAAGTACTTAACTTTTAATTTCTTACATTTTATAAAGATTAAATACACAAATTAATTATATAATTACAGTTTGATGTTTATGAGTTCAAGATATAAAATCCCTGCATTGACAGCACTCTTGCAGCATGAGCCAAGCGAGAAAACTAATCACCAGAGCGGAAAGATAGCACTATTTCAATTTCTTATACAGCTTTGTTGAAAATGGAAGTATAGTTTTAAATCATTTTTAATTTTTTATATAATATTTGATTATTTAATTACTATATAATTATATAAATATTTATATAATTATTATTAATTACATAATTATATAATCGTATGTATTTAATTCAATATAATTAATATGTATTTAATTTAAAAGAAATGTGTGCATGTGTGTGCGCACGCCATCCATATTGATGTACCTGCACATTTAACTTTCTGAAGTGGAATGTAAACCTTTTAGATGCATCCAATTATAAATATCTTTGTAAAAAATGTCAAACAATTAAATTTTTTTTATGTTGTATCTGTAAATTCGTATTAGAATTGAAATTTGTATTGTTAAAATGTATTAAATGTACTCGTTCGAATTCTTATTAAAATATACTTATTAGGTATACAATTAGGTTTGCTTATTAGGTTTGCTTCCGCCGTTTTTTTTTCCGAAATTCGAGGCTTTATTGTAAAAAACTGGTTATACATTTATGATTCAAAGTATTGTCCATCGCTGGCCACTACTTTCTCCCATCTTTCAGGTAGCGTACAAATCCCGCGTCGAAAAAACTGGTCATCTTTTGAGGCTATCCACGAATCGATCCAATTTTTTACTTCTTCATAAGACCGGAAGTGCTGGTCAGCCAGGCCGTATGCCATTGATCGAAACAAGTGATAGTCAGAGGGAGCAACGTCTGGAGAATACGGCGGGTGGGATAGGACTTCCCATTTCAACGTTTCCAAGTATGTCTTGACTACTTTCGCAACATGGGGTCGAGTATTGTCATGCTGCAAAATCACTTTATCGTGTCTCTCATTGTATTGCGGCCTTTTTGTCTTTCAATGCTCGGCTCAAACGCATCAATTGCGTTCGATACCGATCGCCTGTGATTGTTTCAGTCGGTTTTAACAGTTCATAATACACTACGCCGAGCTGGTCCCACCAAATACAGAGCATGACCTTGGACGTTAAAATCACCGTTCTTGAAGCGTTGAAACCACTCACGACACGTTCTTTCACTAATAGCGGCCTCACCATAAGTATTTGAGAGCATTCGATGAGCCTCAGCCGCAAATTTCTTCATATTGAAGCAAAAAATTAAAACTTCCCACAAATGACGAGAATTTGGCTCGTAAACACTGACATTTTCAATTGAGAATAACTTTATGATGCAGACACAGATCGACTAATGTTTCTATGGGGTTATGTTGACAGATGCCCAGAACAGATGCCCAGACAGAAGTTTATTGTATGACGTCTATGATCTATTTATTTCGACCACCACTTACCGCTAAAGCCATTTATAGGAAAACGGCGGAAGCAAAGTTGTACACCTAATAATATTTATTTCTTATATGATTTGATTCTTTGAAATTAATTAGTTTTAATGAACATAAATTAAATAGTTATTATTTCATATAAATTAAATAGATCTTGTAGATCTAGTGTCAATGATTGTTTTACGGATTTTGACGTCAACATTACAGATTATTAATGTAATTTAGACTGCTATTGAAAACTAGATCAATTTCTTATTCTCATTCATTTTCAAGTTAACTTAGAATTTTAATTCTTTCTAAAATATATACCAAGTACCGTGTGTAAATATTTTCTTAGAATTAGTTTAAATATCTGCGTGCTTCGGAAAAAGATATGTTTGCGACACAAGTAGACGATAAAATCTTCAAATAAAGTCATAAATGAATGCAGCATTTGGACTTGGTAATTCCTTTTATTGAATTTTATATTTGTTATATATGTACTTCCAGGAATGACGAGTAGCGCATTACTTGTCATTCCTATGTACTTCTTTAATTTATTTAAAACATTGTTATTATAGAAATAAAAATTACATAATGGTTGAGAGATTTTATGTACAAATTGATAAATTTGCTAAAAAATACGTGAAGTTGAATTCAAACAATTGCATTTACTAGTTTATCCAGTAAAAACGGGAAAAATCGCGTGCACTATCATGAAATAATATACTTCTTGACACTTTCGCTAATATTACTCTGCTTTTACTGCGTACTCTTTTATATCAGAACATGTTTATCATTTAACTTTTGTGTAGAGAAATCGTTTTCATTCCTCTTGTTGTTATGGATATACATTGTAATATGATTTAAACATTGGTTTTTGTCTTTATAACGTAAACAATATTCGATTTTGGCGATGGTATTTACAATCCGTTGTATGTCATGTCTTTTGTATCAGGCTCTGAAATCTAAATATATACAAAAACTTCCTATTAGATTTTATTTTATATAAAAAGAAATACATCACTACTAGAAAATTAATTACTGTACATATGTTGAAAAATTGAATGCACAAAACGTACATTTTATAAAAGATAAAACTTATTTTATATTTAGAATTATAATAACATTACTAAACATCATAGATGCGCGCTACTTATAATTAGCTTTTTATTTTTTATCTCTAATAGTTACTCTAGCTAATAGTTACTCTTGTAGCATGAAATGAACCAAATGAGAGAGCCAATCAATCATCGCGGAAAAGCGGCAATAATTAAATTTTTTACTGTAAACATATATATATAATAAATGTAAAAAAAGATATGGTAGTTCTATTCAAAATTGTTTACATCCATTATGTTTTGCAATTTTTTAAACTAATTTTTTTAACTAATACTTTTGAATCAGTCAAAACAAAATAATAATTTTTCATTGTAAATCAGAATTATTAATTTTTGTTGTCTTTTCACCCTCATAGTAGCAACTCGAATTTTTTAATTGTTAACTCTCGGAAATTATGAATGGCAATTGCACATACGATGCTATCGATTTTTAATACGCGAGAACATGAGAGAGACATTGGCGTATCGCGGAGGACGTATCTCGGTAGCGAAATTTTTTTATCGTATCCGCACGGGATGGCAGGTAAATTGATTTGTGATTGGATCACGATATCGACCCCGGCTCAAAGTCGGGTTTTATGGGCGATTGTCGGCCGTGAGATCCCGGACGGCATGCTCTTCGTATAGCGGGCCTGAGCTTTTTTCGTCGCGACGCGACAGCATGCAATCGAAGCTCTGTTGCGATAGTGTCGGGACGTCATCATCCGTCATGCAAAACATGCGACAAACGCCACGCGTGTGAGGAAAAATTTAGTTTGCAGACTAATTTCAACAAGGAATAGAAGATGATGATTTATTTTACAAACTAATTTCGACAATGAATAGAAAATGATGGCTAAATTATAAGATTGTTTAGCCATAAATTTAAAAACTTAGGTGAAATCAAAAATTAAAATAATGAAAAGATTCGATAAAACCTATAGAGGGGGAATTATATATAGTTATATTGAAATCGAATATTGTGATGTTTCATATTTAAATTGCAGTTCTTAACGCGTTTTAATAGATGTGATTGTTTTTATTACTATCTATTTAATATCATTTATATAATAGTAATTTTTAAATATAGAAAGCTATATCAGTATTGAATTATATAATATTTGCTATCGATCATAAATTTTACGTACAAGAAAATATACATTTTAATTAATATAATACAAGCTTTTTATGTGTATTTCAGACTTTTAATGACAAAATATTTTATAATTTTATAATTTAGATTTTTATAAATATGACAAATAATCTAATTATTAACTTGAAATAATGTGGAATATGTACAATTCAATTATATGTGTGTGTATGTCCTTATAATATTTAAAATGTATAACACAAACACACTTAAAATTTGAAATCACTTATCACATTCTTCATTATGATATTGATTATGATATTAAATTAACATAATGGATAGGATTTTTAAAAACTTATTTCCGTTTGTCTTAGATTTAACGCAGATTAGATCTTCTAAGGCATAACTGAAGGCATAACTATTATTATAATTCAACATTCAATGACTTTACTTGTACATAAAATTTATTTATTGATATCATTCTAAGGTTAAAAAAATGAATTTTTTTGTAACATATTCGATAAGATTAAAAAATTCATTCAGTCATTTTTATCTGATAAAGTGAAAATATATGAAAAAATAAGTATTAAGTTGACATTAAATGAATATGTTTTGACGCGCGTTTATCATTATTAACTTAGCTTAATCAACAACTCAATCGCGATGCTCTCGCCGTCTGCGAATCGGTTAGTATTCCGTAAATCCAGTCGCGAGCCGCGACTTCTCCAACTTCTTTCTCGTGTTGGAAGAAAAAAAAGTATGTACGTGCATGTCATGTATTGGCAACTTACCAATCAAGATCCGCGCACATGCACATTGGTACATGAACAGATCAACTGTCTACAAGATGCCACGCATCTGTTTTTTCTGACAAATACCGGATTATCTTAACACATGGCTGCCTTGTTTCGAATATATAGAACTATTAATTAGTAGAATTTATAGAAAATTAGATTTGATGGAAAAAAAGACAATCTCCTTATTGTTTAAAAAAATATATACATATATCGAAATAAATTAAGTAGTATACTTGTCCAGGAAACCTTCCTATCAAAAATTGCCGTTCGGAGTTGGCGTTTAAAGGTTCGTTTGTAGGTCTCCTTATACGTTATTGTACGATCAGAGTGCGCATGAGAGAGAAGCGTCTAAGCGTTGAGATAACGTATATGGCACTTGAAGAAGAATTATAATTCGAAAACTATTAGCCTCAATATTTTTGTATTAGAATTTTTGTTTCAAATTACCTCAAGAATACGTTCTTAAAAGGAAATGCGGTAGTTATGAGACTCTCCTCCCCATTTACAAAACAAATGACAAGAAATATTTATCTTAAGAAAACTTTTAAAGTTTAAAAAAAAAGAGAATAAGGTTTTTTTTATTTTATATAATATAATATTGATGACAAATTATAGTAAATGATGAATTCTATTTTGCTAAGCTAAAATATAAACTGTATAGCTCTTGTAAAATGGTTTCGATATATTTCTAAATCATTATTTTACATAAATATAATAATTCAAAACGAATAAAGGCCTATATTCTGTAATAAATTTTTTTTACAATTAAATTAAATCTTTGAGTAGTTGCGAGCAACATGCGAAATCGCACAAATTACAATTACCCGTTTCATCCAAAAGGACGTGTAAAAAGTCCGCTCGAAAATTTCATGGTTACAGGGTGCTCAAAATTTATTTAAGCCGCAAAAAAACAAAATGGCTCTTAATGTCATATCGACATACACTTCTACAAAAAAGCACACTTGGCGCTTTTACAAATGCTATTTACGCTTGCCGAGTATATAAATAAAGGAATAAACAAATGTTTGCAACCCGTACATTTTTTAATGAATGTTTGCTCACTAACGACAGTAAACGAAAATATACAATGTTTGAAAAAATTAGAAGAGGATATGAGAGGAGAATAATCGCAGAAATGCGCTGCAGTGTTGCATCGCGATGTTGAAATGCGACGTATCTGAAATATTTTTTCCCCCGTACTGCGGGGTTTTATCGAAAATGAAGGACTCATCAAAAAGCAATTTTCGGCCGCCTCCGCATTGCGGGTGCGAAACCAACGTACTACCACGATATTTGGACATGCATTTCGTTTTCACGGAAATCGAAAGCAATGCAATTGCCTGCCATTACTCATTCCTCTTTTCCTTTAGTCTCGGAAACGCATTTTT
>NW_017259336.1:3381614-3415462 GCF_001594045.1 Atta colombica | reverse complement strand
ATATATATATATATATACATATACACATACGAACACCTATACGTACGTACACACGTGTATGATACAGTGTATATCAATTCGTACAACTCAATTTCGTGCGAGTAGATCGCATGATATGCTACTAAAATAATTAGAAAGATTTCACATTATTCTTGCAATTTCTCCTGTTTTCTTTTCACTTACATTTTTTACTTTCACTATTTCAATTTTATAAGCATTGCGCTGCAACGTTATATTTTTAAAACCGTCTACAACTTATTTTTATGTCTCCATGAAACGTAATATTTTGATGAAATATAAAAATATCATAACTTTATATACGAGAATATGCTTATTGAAGTAAATTCTGTTAAAATAAGAATTAAGACGAATTTACTTAAAATATCTTTCAAAAATTAAAGATCTTATTTCATAACTTCAGCTATACATACTCTTTTTTCTATTTTTGACACACCCGAGGCGAGTCCCTCGAGGATGCCATCCATATTGTTAATTACCGCAACTTCCATAAAAATGGATATATTTCAATTAATTTTTTTTTTACTCGATGTAGAATTGATTAAGAAACAAGTTCGTAAGAGTCAATAGAATTAAGGAGCTTCGAGATATATAGATTCAAAGAAAAGGAAAAGTTTAGAAACACGAAAAAATCTCGATTTAGCAAATTACACTGGAGTTTCTGGGACCACAGTGTGTGTAACTAGAGTTAATTAAAATTAATTCATAGACAACATTACTAGAGAATACCAAGATAAATGATGCTAAGATAAATGAATCAAAACTGATTCATTTCCTTTCTCAGTGAGCACTTAGTTTATGTAATGTCCAGCATATTTCGATTGCATTCATTGATCAGTTGACCATGTTATTATCGACTACAAGCTGTGTAACTCTAACTACTCTGTTAGCAGAAGCGTAACTAACTCGTTACGACGACCGATAGACCGCTAGATTAAGTACACTGCTGACACAGTTGTTGCACACTTGTTGTTTGTTAACTGAAGTGCACGTAGACGCTAACAACTATCATAAACATGCTTTGTTACCCTCACAGAGAACGATTTGTGATTTACTTTAAAATTTGCACAGTGTGCAATGATCAATTTGATTCAAATCCAACGTGTGAATCTTGCTGATCCGATGTATAATAACGAAATTAGGACATTTGTACAGCACGATGTTAATCATTTAGAAATAGGAATTAGAGTTTCTGAAAAAGTTTGATATATAAATATATATCAAAATGATATAATTTTTCTAAAAAATAACTCGGCACAAAATTTATTTAATTTTAAATATCAATAGATAATAAATAATAAATTCGCAATATGTAGAATATCTGTATCGTATCAGTTATCTAATAGTGCAGAACTAAAGTAAATTATTAGAGAAAAAAAATATGAATTAGATTATATATGATTTAAACAAAATACCGCATATTATCACATTCGATAGATAATAAAGATAAAAAAAAAAGATTCAAATTCTTGAGTAAAACTCAACGCTTAAACTTCAATTAATATCTTCTGGACGCCAAAACTATTTCACTTTTCAACGATGTTTATCGTTTATCTTGGAACCACTTTTGACTTTAGTTTAATTAACAGACTACCAGCTAATTAAGGATTTGTTCAGGTTTCTCATCATTCAAGGTCTTTTATGAGCCTTTATCTGCAAGTGCAAGACGATCTCCGATAAGGGCGATGAGCCAGCGAAACGGTGACATCACGGAGAACATCAGATGAGCGATCTGCTCCCCTTCATTCCTTAATACCCTCAGAAAATTGCGGAGATGCTGTGTATATTAAGCAAGATCGCAGAGAGACTAGCGTAAACGCAACGGCGTTATCATTTTTTTCCTCAGTCGGCATCATCTACAATCATGAGAAAAACTTCGCTTTCACAAACTGTCTTATCATGCTTACCTGATTCGTTTTAATAAGATTCGACTGTTTTGATCCCTTACATGTAGACTTAAATAGCTTCTAAATGGGAATCTAAATTTTTTTTATCGCGAGAAAATACCTGGTTGTCTTGATTATGAAAAGAAAAATAAAAAAATTTGAATGAATTGAAATAGATCAATTTTAAATAAGCTTGTATTGCTTATATCGATTATTCTCACTCGACTACTTTATTGACTGATTGATGTTTAAGACACATATATACTTATATTGTCCCCCAAACTGGAAGTTGAACATTAGGCTAACAATCTAATTCCGAAAAAAATCCATTGTTATGAAAATTTCATGAGAGATAGGCCTTGTTCCGATTCCCAGTCCTGTGGGATTGCGCCATCGAGTGAATGTATATACAATACTTATGTTTATATAGGGATATTTTTTACAATTGTCTTAAAATTATTAGATGTTTATTTAAATTTCTGAAAAAAAAAAAATTTTTTTTAAATTAAATTATTCTCTGTAACAGTTTATATTTTTAACATCATATGTAATAATTGATATGTGTTATTAAAAATCAAATCAAATCCTACATCCACTTTGATCTTAAATATTTAGAAATAATTTCTATGCATGGTCCGTCTGATAAATAAAATCATGAGAGTAATAGCGATCGACCTGGTCCACTCAGGATCGACAAGCTGACTTCTTCCTGATCAATGATGATATACGACACAAAGAATTGCGAAAATAAGGAAGAACGGTTTACGCACAGCGGCCGGCCTGGCGTATCGAGATATCGAAGCCCAAGCTCCGCCCGTTCTGCAGAAGCTTAGGGTCCACCAATGAAGATCTGAACTCACCAGCCAGCACGCGACCAGTTGGGCTAAGGGCAAACGTAAAACTCACCGATCGGCAAGATAACTGGTGTTTAACACGCGAACCGAACCGCCATTAAGCCCAGCCCACCGTGCGATTTCCGCGCGTTCGCTCCACCGTCTCGCGGCGATTGATTTACGGCCCGCACCGGCTCTTCTTCCCGTGAAAAGAGAAGAAGAAGAAGAAGAAGAGAAAGAAAAAGAAGGAGAAGAAGGAACGAGGGGACACACGCATACGCGTGTGTCCGCTCTTGGATAAGAAAAGTGCTCTCGCGCTATTCGTGCAGTGCCAGAGTTCGTTGCACTGAACTGCAGTCCAGGTAAAGTCCCAGACAACGCGCACGTTCGCCGAATATTCGACTGTAGCTTGTACTTACAGGAGTAAGTATTATTTACCATAAGAACTTTAATTCTAGAATACTATTGATACGTAACTTTTACATACAAGTGAGCAAGATCATTGAGCCCTCACCTATGCCTTCAGTAGTCATTAGGAAGTTCAATCTGTTAAAAGTAGATCAATCTGTTAAACTAGCTAGCTTGCTAGGGCAAGCTTTTAAAAACTCTGTTTTTATTCATCAGTTTGGTAGCTAGTATTATAATAGAAAGCATGGTAAGTGATTTCAATTTTTAAGCAGTCATGCGCTATTATTTTATGTTATATTATATTTTATTTAAATAAGAGGACACACACACACACAATTGTATACATATCATTTTAAGATTAAATTTAATAGTGTGCTTATTCCTTTTCTTTAAGTTAAAAATTAGGTTACTTATATATAAAAGTGTAAATTATAAATGCTTTGTTATTAAAAGTGTGAAATGTATGAAAAACTTACGTTACATCAATTAAAAATGATCTTGTTTTCTTGTACGTATAATTTACATATCGATAGCAATACTGCGTCATTCAACAGCAATAGCATTTTAATTAAATTCTGACAGATATCGGCACATTTTGTTAATATATTTCCATGGGAAATATTATTATACTCAAATCATTTTCAATCACGTATCTGTTCACTAAGTATGTGTCAATTGTTACATTAATAACCACTGTGATTATTTGCGGATACATCTAGCGAGTACCCATTGTTCCAACATTAGCCCTCCTGACCATCTTGATCTATATATCAGCAATGTCTATACGGATATGCCCAATGACCGTTATTATATCCCTTTAGTAATTCTGGGGATCAAAAGCATGTGTGTCTTTAAGCATTAATTCAATAAGATAAACAATTCTATAGCCATTTGAATTATTAAATAAATATAAGCGAATATAATTGGAATTTAGACCGAGGAAAATAAATCAAAAGAAATAATCCTATTTTATATATTATATATCTCCCCCATTTTGAGTTTTATAATATTTATACGTATCGAATGAATTTTATACGTATCCGTATAAAATTTACATCGAAATATTGAGTTACTAAGATCCATTTTGACCAAAAATAAGATTATTTCTTTTTATTAAATATAATTTTTAATGTGTATTATGCTCATCACAGTAGAATATGACAAATCGAAATTACAAATTTGAGATATAAAAAAATAACAGAAATTTTGTTCGAAACTTGCTGTCATCACTATTATTTAAACAAAATAGATCACGAAAATTTGAGGAGAAGGATCTTCAAGATGCGTTTTGTCCAATTTTTTTTTATAAAAGAAGGCATAGTACAATATTAAAATATTTACAGATGTTCGAAGTGCATTATGTCCTTTAACTAAAGATAAGATGCATTTGTTTAATGTTTTTAGCAATTTTTTAATAATTTTTTTAACATCCTAATGATTGTTACTTCCTGTAAAGTGTATTTTCTTTCTTGTTTTCTAAAAATTATAAATTTTGGACAAAACGCATTTTGAAAGTTTTAATTTATCACGTAAAATATGAAATATTAATTGTATGGTCGTGTAATAAAAATTATCGAAAGAAATGCTAGAAAAGCAATGTATATTTTAATTTGCCTAAAAAAGTGTTATCGCAACGACAGTTTTTGTAAAAAGTTCACTGTCTCGTTTCGCAGAAACGCGACGGTTCACTGTCTCGTTTCGCAGAAACGCGACGAGTAAGTGTTAATCCCGCATCTACAAAGCGACGGTTAAAATTCAGTCGCAGCCCGAAACCGCCCCCTCATAAAGGAAGCGTCGGTTCATAAATTGCCCCCTCGCCCTACACGTCCACCTCCCTCCTTACCACCTCGGCCGCGACGCAACGATCTCAATTTTGAGGGTGCCAGCAGGAAACTACTACCCTCGACAAAACTTGGTGAATTCATTATAGGACGAACAAAGGCAACACTGAGGAGCCTCAGGCGACATGCTTGCGCGCCGCGGTAGGACGATGTGGCGTTAGGGCCCCGATGTGAGAAGAGCCAATCGAAATCCTTCGTAACACGGAGAACCCCACCCGTGATGCTGCGCCGCTAATAAGTGACAATTGCCTGCCATTAAGGTCGGTCATTGCGAGACGGGAATGGATGCCGTGCTTTTCCTGAATATAATGGAATATAATGGAGATTGTACTCAACGGAGAAATGAAACCAATGAGAAAAGCGAAGGGAGAAAATAAGTATATAAATACAATACGACTCAAAAAGTCGACAAATTCCTTCAATAAGCCTCAATTGAATAATTTTCATTGTTATATAAAACGATTCCCAGAAGTTGCATAATATTCTTTACTCTTGATTATATTCTTCTAAATTTATAATCAATTATTTGATCTTCTAATGAAAATGAAAGCTTTTTTATTTCATTGTTTCTCATTAATTATTACAAAAATTACAAAATAATATAGGACTTTTTTATTTAGTTTAGTCTATTTCACTTGCTCGCGAGAAATACAACTATTACCAGACATTTAAATGCATATTCCTATTATGTTGTCCAGTTTTCTTTTAATTTTTGAAAATTATTTTATGCGTTTTTCAAAATTATTTTTTAATACTGCAAATTTCGAAATTAATGAAAAGGAAGGAAAAGTAATATACTGCTCTTAGTTAGTTATACATTAGAGGATAAATATAAATTCAAGGATTATATAAAAAAGTTCAGTATACAGCAAGTGTCAATAAAGATACTTATTTCTTGTCGACATTTCTGAGCATTATTTTATTTTACGTCAGATTCTCAATCGGATTTCATTCCTTTCCCGATTTGTGGAATTTGATTCCACAAATTCTGCACGGTATGCGCACGAAATTGGCATAATCGTGTTTGTTTCGCATTACCTATCTCGCGAGCAAGCAACATTGGCGCAGGAATGCGGTCCGATTATTCGGAGGAAGCCGAAGGATCTGTTCCAAGATCTTGGCAACGATCGAGACGTCAGAATCGCCGATAACGTTGCTCGAAAAACCTGTCATGAATTCTTCATGTTATCCCTCGTCCCGAAAAACTTTGAGACGAATCCGAAAATTTTCGAGAAAACCAACAAAAAGTTGATGATGCGGATATTTAATGGCGATTATGTCTGACATATGTCTAACTGTGATTCATAAAAATGACGACTAAAAATTTAATCGATCGTCAAAATTATTTTATCAAGAAAATATGGATTATTTAATTTTATTAAAGAATTCGATAAAATTAATCAATAAAAAAATTGTTTGATATAATAATAAAGATGCCTCTTTTTTTTTCTACATGGAGTTTCCTGTTTACATGTTCCTTCAACGTTCCAACGTATCCGATTACGTCGGAAGCCCCTTCGGGACTTGGATACAATTTTTTTCTATGTAAAATGATAATGGTCGGCGAGCGGGAGCATTGGACATCATCATCGAGAAAAAAACCGACTTTTCACGCCCGTAAGACAAGACTCGTCGTGCGCCGACAGGTGTGTAAAATCATTTAACTTGCCGGATCAAATTCGGTCGTTCCTCTCTCATGATCTGGCCGAAATACATATAGAGGTGCAAGCAAGTGTTACGGAAGAAAAACGAGAAACTGTATTTACACTTTTCTGTATTTCAAAACAACCAGAAAGAATATCGTTTTAAATTACAAATTGACGGAATAATTTTTATATTAAATATTATATTATATTATATTATTTATTTGCTACAACAATGACATAACTTCAAAAGTATCATTTTGATTGCAGAAAAAGAATGAAGACAAAAAGGAAAAAAAAGAGAAATACTTTAAGAGAACATATTTTTATTCTTCTACAATCAATTTATGCAACAACATATTTTAAGATTAATTCCAAAATTTTAATTCGAAACACATTCAAATTCATTTTCTGGAAAACTTTCCAGAGTTGTATCGTTGTTGAAACAAAAAAATAACATATTTCTACAAAACGACATCTAAATTGAAACGAAAATACTATTTATAGCTTATACAATATTACTAAATTCGAAAGAATACAATAAAATAACAAGTGTACCTTTGATATTTATATCAAGTGGAAAAAATTCTAGCTTTCTACGTATCACTAGAACACATTTATAAAATTGCAATAGAAACGAATACGCACACGTTCCACATAAGAGATAATTCTTAAATTCTTAACTGTTTCAATTCGTAATTTTATGTTAAATCTTTATCAAAGGCTAATGGGAAGGTGTCAAAATTTCTAAGATATCCAAAGGTATGGGGTTGAGAAGTTTGGGAACCACTGGATTAAAGGAAGCAAATCGAGCTTCCTCTCGCCAGCGTTTCTCTCCCCTGTCGAACACGCCTACCGTCTGATCTCGTAACGCCGCGGGTTCGATTGGAGATCGGATTTCACGACGTCAGGCGGCTGCGAAGAGGTCTTACGAAGTAGGCCATTTTTTTTATCGCACATCTTCTCAACGCTCGCCGTAGATCGCAGCTGCGGTCGTCGCGACGACCCATCGACTGACCTCGCCGACAGGCCATTTCTATTCTTACTTCACCTTTGAGACGAGAAAAAAGTGCGTGAAAGGGTAGTAAAGCTGGACTCGCCCTTTTCGTAATGGGTCTTTTTAGCACTTCGTTTATCTTCTGTCTAGACCCTACAGATGCACATTCTACATCATTCCACACATTCTATACCTTTCCACCCCTTTTTTCAGCCTTTCTTCGAAAGCTGCCTCCCTTATCTCACCTCAATTGTAGCAAGAAAGTAAGTGCTTGAAGAGGATAAACTTAATTATTTCGTACGTGGTTGTATCGCGGAAATCTATTTTATATGTTCCATTCGTAAAACATTCATTTTCTTTGTATTAATTTCATAAAAATGTGATATAATTATTTGACTGTTAATGTTAAATATAATAAGAGAAAAATGTAACAATATACATTATTATAATTTTCTCTCTCTCTCTTTCTCATTATTATTATTATTATTATTATTATTATTATTATTATTATTATGTATACATTATTATTATTATTATGTATACATTATTATGTAATACAATATTTCATATTTCTTATTTCATATCTCTCTTATCAGTAAAAAAGTAAAATATTATTTTTAATCACAAAAACTTTGAATTTCTGAATTCTTCTCTCGTAATTCGCATTGTGGATATTTATTAACAATTTACAATTGTACACATGAGTATACATCACGTTTATTATAAGAAATATCTACTACTGCAAAATTATCTATCGCATCTTTTAGATATCCTAGCGGTAAAAAAGTGAAAAACAGAGAAGTATAATACGCAATGCTTTCTCTATATCCCATCTTTACCTAGCCTGTTTAGCAAAATTTATTCTTGCAAGAGAAAAGCAACGCGCTCGAGAAACGCACGTGACTCAAGATCTGGTTGGAAGCACCGTTGCAGAATCTACAGCGAATTTTCTATTTTTGCGATGCTGTCGGGCTACCATGCCATTTCTCCACCCAGCGCATGGCGTTTATACCGCCAAAGCCGCGAGAGAACCGCCACACATACTTGCGCAGCTACTTAGACCGGTATTACACTGTCTGCGTGCCGGGTTCCATAAGGTTGGTAGATTATTGATGAAGCCGCGGCCGCACGAAGCACCACGCATATCCTGCTCGCGAGGATACAGTTATGATTGCTGCAAGCAACGGCGGAGCATTATTAACGTGAGAAAACGTGGCTACTTTCTTCCCTCTTCCCTTTCTTCTCTCTTTCTCTTTCTCTCTTTCTTTTTCTTCTGGCATCTCGATTGACGCAAAGCTTGATAATGGACATCACTCTGCATCGCCAGCAATAATCCGAGGATCCAATAAAGTATTCGAGATAACGTATTTTACAAAATCAGGAAAAGAAGAATAAAATTTATCACATATATACATCTCAGCATGATACTTTAAGCTCTGACAATGGAAAAATTAAATACGACATATATGATTAAAATTACTAGCATTCTGTTGTTAAGCTCTACACTTTAGATATTAAAACATACTTCTCTTAATTACATTTATAATTGTCCAAAATACATTATAGAGAAAAATAAGAAAGATACTATATTATTACCATATTATTAAAACTGAAATAAAATATTATTTCCAACATTTTCAATGTTTGACATTTATTCTGGTTTTTAATTTGATGTTTAACTATATTTGCATGAGTATATTGGAAAAGTCATGAACAGCAAATAAATGAATGTATACAATATATCCATTTTTATTATGTTTTAAAACATACACATATTTTAAAGTCTCTTCATTATATGATTAATAATCGTTAGTTGCAAATGGTAGATTATATTTGAAACAAATTGCATAGTACACTGGGTACAAATGGGCTCAGTGTTATCATCGATATGCGGCATCATTAATAAGAGTTGCTACAACGAAGTTCAATACTATCATATCATTATAAGCTATCGTTAATAACATCCTGTAATCGCCAAATGAATCTGCTGAAAGCAATCTACGATGAAAAAACTGTGGCAAACGCATTGTACGAGAATGCCTTCTGTGATTTGCGTGGTCAATCGTGTAATAAAATTAATTTCCGGTCAGGTGGTTGACGTAACGCGTCCATTTGTTTTCGCCCGCGAACGACCTGAGTATCAGCGACAACAACGTGGGACCCATCGATGAACCGGGAGAGGACAGCGGGACCACATTCCAACGACTCGAGATTTATTTGTCGAATATAAATGTTGAGGAGATATTTTTAATAGCCGACAATAGTGGCCTGATAGTGATCTGAAAAACATATTATCATGGAACGTCATATATAATCCCGGAGGCATCGACGCAGCCAACAAAACGAACACACATTTGTCCCTTATCCTTTTTCTCTTACTTCGACAGAGTCTCACTTTCCTTTCTCCACATTATCTTTTTTCTTTTTTCTCTATCATTTCTCTTACTTATCGATTCCGAAGACGAGTTTACACGATTTCATTCCTAATGATTATCCAAATTGAATACGCCGAGGAACTTTTCATTTAGGTGTATCATCAGAAATAAATCGTTTTATGTTCTGTTCGATAATGCTCTTTGCCTAGTTTCGTATTGATACAACTGAGATACGTAACCGTTCTTGTTGTACACTTATATATATTGATTATAACATTAATTAAAACAATATAATTGTTTTATATACATACATTATATACGTACATTCTATTACATGTTTTAACAATAAATATTGATATGATATGATTTATTGATTTTTATAAGACATCTTTAAATTGATCAAATGTATGATACGATCATATTTGAGTCGATGTTATTGAGTATGGTTAAAAAGTTCTAAAAAAATTAAAAATGAAAAATTTTAGAAAAAAAATCTTACATTATAATATACAAAGTCACCAGAGAAATATCAGAGAAAAAAATTTTTAAATAAAATATTAGTGAGAAAATGAATTACATTTTGATTCAAACAGACTCGGATACATCAGCAAGATTAAGAGATTACGGTAAATTATAATAATGATAAATCAAACTAATTCCAGAATATAGTTTACTCGTTCCACTTTGTATGATCACTGAAAATCATTTAGATATGAACATATAAAGAAGTGAAACGCGGAATGATTTTACCCGTTTTCTGTGGAAACACCATTTTCACAATTTGCTTTTCTTTCACATTGAAAGATTCATTCGGGATGATCATCCAAAGTGAATCGTGTAAATTTGCCTTAAAAGAGAATCTTTCAAGCTCTTCTCGTACCGCGATCTTTACTTGTTCTCATATGATCCACGTTTATTCTATCTATGTTTTTCTTTGTCTCTCTCTCTCTCTTTTTCTCTCTCTTCGTTCTCTTTGCTGACTCACTTCCATCTTTTTCCTCGTATCTTTCTTTCCGTTGCCATGAGTAACGGCGACGCGCATCACCAAGTAAAGTCTTTGAAGTCGATTCTTTTGTAAATCGACGTTATTATTGTAATTGAATATTTGTTTCCCAGAGGAATATATCCTTTCGGTTCGCGTACTTACGACGCGGGGATCAAATCGGATTTCTAATGCTATAGAGCGAAATCGGTAGTCGAATGAAACTTCACGCAATTTATGACAAATTTCCACTTCAAGGAATGATTCAATTTTGAAAAATCTTATAATAATTAATATATTATATTCAATACATAGAAATATCATAATTATTAGCGGCCTTTTTTCAGATCAAGTAACGAATTACAAGTGCTGTATGTTTTAAATATCATGATTATACGTACATTAACTTTTGCAATTGCAAATAGGACTTCAAAACAAGACTGTTGCTAGAAAGACGTTATTGAAATATTCATTTCAAAAGATTAACTTTCCGATTCTATTGAATATCAAACATGCTTGAGAAAATAATTTTTCACAAGTTGCATATTTATCTGCAATTCTATCTTGTAACGAAGCACTCATAATGCAATTATGTACAATTTTTTTTTTAATTACAGTTGAGGCAAGATCGTAAAAAGACTGAGATGTATTTTTATTCAGTGTCGAGTAATGTAATTTTCCGGATTCATGTTTTCCATTTTAAGATTAGTTCGATTGTTATTCTTAAGTTATCATCCACTTCGGCACTTAACGATATCTTTGAACAGAAGGAAGATTTTAAGAGGAAAACATTTATTTGTTCGTCCTAGTTATGCAGACGAAAGATGTCGAAAATGACTTATACCTTGTTGTGAAACACACGTGCTTTTGATAAACAAACTTAAATAATAATATTGATTATCCGATATACTATATTTGTAAAAATGTGCAAATTAACGATGGCGCTCACATAATAATTTGCGAATTTTAGCCAGCGAGTGTTTTGAGTTTAATTAAGGAGTAAGTAATTAAATGCATGAAATTAAAGGCCTCACGTTATTCGGAATAAGTTAATTGATACATGATGGTAAATAATTTGGAATTTGTATCAAAGATTGTAAAAAGGCGCGGATTATTACATAACTAATTTTCAATAAAAAGACATTTATAAAAAAGAATTCATATAAAAAAGATATTGTGATAAATGTAATATAAATATTCAAAATAAAGAAATATAAGTGAAATGAAAATAACACGTAAATACGTATAATATACTAAATTAATACATTAAAAATAAAAGCATAATTCTATATTGGTATATAAAAGATATTTTATACAAATGTGTTCAGAAAGAAATATTTACGATTAAATGAAAAAAATAACAGAAAATCTAAATATTAATATGTAATTGAATATTTCCAGATGAATGTTGCAAGCCAAGATTTATCAGATATTACATTTTAAAGCTATTATATCTAATTTATAATCAAAAAATGAACAAATGAGAGAATAAAAAAATGCGTCAATAGATTTCAGAACGTCAGGTGTATTCGCGATATCAAAATTTCCTTTTCGCGTTCAATTAATTTCATCGTTACCCTTGGTTTCTGTCTTAACGCGTGTATAATCTGCGATGTCACTATCTCTTTCCTCCCCCCCCTCTCTCTCTCGAACAAACCGGAACTAAGCTTACAAGCGCATTAGCGTACACACAGAGCGCGTCTTGCTCGAAAGTTAGAAATATCCATTTTCCTGGCAAGCAGAGAGCGAACCTAGACGCAGTTATGGGATGGCATCGCACAGAAGCTGCGTTTAATTGGACGACTTCCAGGCGTCGCCAGGATATTAGGGACAGCAAGATTCCAGGACGGAGAACAGTCGACCCGTCAGGGTCGTGTATCGACTAATGTCGCTTTAACATTGTACCGAATTATCAGTTGCCGTGCTAGACCGACCGGATTAATTAAGCTAATTATTGTTTGCGCTTGGGTGCGCGCAACCGAGCCGTTTCGCACGGCTGCAAACGCATTTCGAAGGCGTACGCGTAAGATCCGCGATTATTGCACGGATGGATGGCTCGCGCGCGACGAACACCTCGAGAAATGTGCCTGCGAATTTCCGACCGGAATTGTTGATGTTCGAGAAACCAAAACCCTCGATAAATCGGATTTCCTTCTGAGTTTCCAAAACAATATTCGCCCAGTTCCATATTTTTCTTCGCTAAGAAGTAATTATACACACGACTGGAATTGTTACACGTGAATTTTGCAAATAATGTAATTGAATTCGAAGACAACAAACTTTTGTATATTGTATTGGTGTATATTGGAGTTACTTACTTATGAGGGGAAAAGATTTATGATTTGAAAGATTTATGATTAATATGTAGATCTTAAATCATTAAAATAATGTTAAGATATCAAATTTTATGTTAAAAATTTATTTCTCTGTGTTATTAAAATGTGTGCTTTTACAAGATAGAAAGCCATTGTATTAGCGTTGAAATAGTGTCATATTTTGAAGCAAGAAACACAAATTATAACAAATCAAGAAAAAGATGTAAAATTTTAAAAATACAAACGTGAATTTAAAATATGATTTATAAATGATTTATAATCAATCTTTTTTTGTCGCGTTTATGTAAATGATTTTTATAAAATAATAAAAATCGTGTAGTAAAAATAATGTTGGATTTACTTAAGATAGAAATAAAAACCGAAGATAATCGAAGTTGACATATTTATTTATATTTACAACGGTGCGGATTATTATCAACGACTTTATTCAATTGGAGATCAACTCGCTTCTTAACCTGGAAATAACTATCTAGAATGTTTTTATATTCCAACAGCGGAAATATATGAAAAATGTAAAATAGGTGGTATTGTTTAATATATTTTCTTTTAATTTTTTAAAACATCTGATTATTTTTTACAAATCTTTAAATATGCAACTCCATCAAAAACTCGCAATAAAAACGTTTTATTAATTAATATCTTTATTTTTTAGAATTGCTTTATAATGAGCTACTAAATGTACTTATTTCTTTTATATAATATCTGTTTGATTTTTATTTTTAGTTATTTCTTTAGAAAATTATAAGTAAATCCATATCCGTACTATTCTCGAATAGTATAAAAAAAACAATCAATAATATACAATATATTATTAATAATAGTGATTTTTAATTAGGGTAAAAAATACTCTAGATAATTGTTTACATTAAAAAAAAATGATCACTATTCCTAACAATGAATTAAAGAACTTGCAAAAATTATATTACTACAATAGCATACATAAAAATTATATGTAGATTATTTATCGACGCTCTATTGCTTACTTAACTCTTCGTTCACATACTGGATGTGAACCACAAAATTATTTTAATTCTCTTTTTGAGAAACTCAATTTTTTTTTATTTTGTAGAACAAAAATACAATGTTTATAAAACAACTTCTGTTTTTTCAATTGTCAAAATAGCCTACATTCAATATGCAAAATAAATGGATAAACCCTTTATTCAAAACCAACTAATTTTACAAACTAATTTTTTTTTTAAGTATTATATCTGAACAACAATATATTCTATAGATTTTAACTTTTAATGTTGAATTTTTTAAAAGTTACAATTTTTCAAAGATTTTACTCGTTTTTTCTCTATTTATTGAACTCAAGAATTTTTTTCACAAAAATGTAATGAAATTTCAATCAAAAACTATTTGAATGTATTCTACAGATCTTGAAATTGACTTATAATTTTTTTCATATTAATTGGATTTTTTTTAAATAAGAATGTCAGTTGTTTAAACATTGCTCTGGCTGTGATTCCACACTCAGTGTCTCAAAAAGCGATCGAAAAAAGATGTCAACGAATGGTTAACTTACACGTTTCACTCGCACTCTTCGTTGTCATCGACGAGGAAACAACTCAAGCTTATTGCACGTCGTATTTATCGAGCCAGTAGATGTTGTTCTCCGTAGATGTTGTTCCTCTTGTTATCCCGACTATCGTTATCGTTATTGTCTGCAATGTCTGCCGAGTACGAAGACGCACGAAGGTGTATCTTAACATCGTAATAGTGAGATTGGCACGATACGCGCCGAGCGTACTAGACACGAGTAAATTTTACGCTCACGTTCTCCGCTCGAGTTGCGTGTTAAGGATTGTACACGGAGAAGTGCCGAAGAAACATCGATGTTGCATAGATTTCCATGCCTGAATTTCCACGTCCTCTACTAAATACATCTTTTCGCGAGGCTACGTTTCCATGGCGAAGTTCGATATTTCAAAACGATTATTAATTCTGCCTGCAATGAGATTACTTACAATGATTACTGAGTCTATTTTCGCGTTTTTTTCACGAATATCTCAGAAGTTTTTCAGAAAATATTCTAAAAACAACTCGAGAATTATTGAAGTCAACTTGCTACTTCATTGAAAATATTTTTATTATGGAGAAACGTTAATTTACATACATAATTTACATAACATGTTTAAAACATGTATTTTTTCCTCTTTTAAGCACTTTCATCCTTTTTCAAAAAGGACATTCTCGGATTAATACTTATGAATGTTTGTATGTATATTAAGTTGTATATATATTTAATAAAAAATAGATATTTTATTTTCGTATTTTACGGCCAATCTTTTAACTCGCTCGAACATTTCTGGTAAATTCTGACCGCTATAGTAATGATTCAAATGTCTGATTCGAATTGTTGAACTCCTAATCGTGGAGTGCAACAATATAGCACAACTAATTGCATATTGATCGATGTATTGCGTAGATAATTGCGTAATCGGCTTGCATGCACCTCGCCGCGCTTTAGCGCGCTAAGCAGATCGACGATATTTTGCGACCCGCGAATTTACTTGCATGCGTCGTGTATCTGCCACAAGTGCTGCACATTGTCGCAATGTCGAATCGCGCCACCGCATAGCGCCCTGCATTTCAGAATTACGAAAGGGCCGATGAGACCGTTAATTTCCCAGACATATTATTTCGACAAACATTCCTCGGCGTTTTAACTGGCGCGGCGCGGTGTCGGTTTATTTTTGCACAGAGCGTAATGAATTCCAGTTCGACGATTTTACCGTTTTATACGCTATATTTGCCGAGGTAAAACATTTAATCGCGACGAATTAACTTACTGCGCGGAATTAAATTATTCCGGCACACCTGGGTTTTTAAATCCGCCCAACTGCTCTCGTATCACCACGATGATTTGTACGCATCTTTTTTTGCACCAAAAATACACGTATCAACATTTATTGTATATTATAGAACAAGTCCGAAAATTACATATAATAATTAACAAAAAGATCCAAACGAGTACAAACAATTATAATAATAAAAGATATTATACAAGATTTTCTATATAAGATTTTATTAGTAAGAATAATAATATTAGTGAGATTAAATACAAAAATAAAAATTTTTAAGTAAGACTAACAATTCTGTATATTTCATCTTTTTTGAAAAAAATACCAAAGAAATACTTATAGAAAGAACGATTTTGCTGTAGTATTTAAAAATTTAGCTACATATCTGAAAATTTTTTGGACTATTAAAATAATTATATAGAATACTCACATGCCAGTCGTTAGTATACCAAAATTTTATGCAACATTGCTCATCATGTTTGAGTTTCCTCTATAATTATTTTGATGATCCAACAATATTATTTAAATTTTTAGATATTTTATAGTCTTTATATTTTAGTCTTATATTCAATATAACTAATATTTTGAGAATATAATTGTTTATGGATTTTTTGCTTCTAATTGATTTTTATAACTAGATAGAAGTGATGACATTTTCTTAAACACGATGTATCTATGGCTAGCACAAAATCAATGTTTACGAGCGCGGGTAACGATTCGACGGGGGAAAGAGAATGCCAATTAATCTTGTCACCACTCTTAGCTTCTCCTCTTCTACCGCGAGCATAATCCATGATGCTGCTACGAGTTCCACGGGGAAACCATAGATCCTGTCTCTTGCCACTATGTCTGCTGTATCCCCATCCCTCTCTCACCTTGTTCGAAACAAGGCGGACTTACATGCGTATTTATGTATAACCCGTGTCTTATGCCCGAAAGCCTGACGTACAAATTTCGGGCCCTTCCAAGCGAAAGCGTCAGCGGGAGATAAATTCCTTCCAAGAATTGAAAGGCGCAAAACAAGAATCCAGTATCATTATTCTAAGTGATCTTTTAATGGAATCTTTTAATGGATCTTTTAATGGATGGACAAATAATACTACATGAAATTCATTTTGATGGGTTTATTTAATTTGTTTACTTAAAAATAATACTTAATCGAATAAAATAAGAAGTGAATTTAAAATTGTGTTTTCAAATTCTTAAAGTTCGCCACATTCTAAATTTTAACTTTAAAAAATTCTAAAAATTTCACATATCCATGAAAATGTAATTTTGTAAAATATAAATTAAAAAAAAACTCTTTTCTAAAGAGTTTTTAAATATCTGTAGAAATATATAATAAAAATAATCTTAAATAAAAATGTCTGGATATATATAAAAATCGAAATATATATTTCATATAAAGGCGTAAGAATGATAGAAAACTGTTCTTTCCTATTGCAATACTATTTGTAACACTAAAATAAAATATAATGAAACTAAAAAATTGAGAAGACTCTATCATCATTCCACACACTAAAATAAAAAAAAATGTAATAAAAAAAATACACACTATAATAAAAAAAAATTTTAATCTTTCGCTGTATCTTTTGAAAATATTTGCGAGATGAAACTAATTACTGTAATTATCAAGCAAACACAGGATTGATACAGTTAATATCGCTTGCAATTTTCTCGGACGATTAAGAATATATCACGTAGTATCTAGAAATTATCACGGTGCGACGTCGCCGCAATCTCTGGGATGTACTCCGCGCATGTATATATCGTGTATGGTATAGTAATCGGATCATAATGTAATCTGCAACTGGATAACGGATGTATCGCTCGCTAGCGTGCTAAGGTACCGTATAATCGAATCGATCAATAAGAGGAGAAGATAAATTCAAAGATCTGGAATTTCCGAAGACTGCGAGATAAAATCCAACAACGATAATAAAAAACAGAGATTCGGGAACTAAAGAATGTTGAAATGCAATGATTTATAGTTCCATAGATCCTATCAAGTAGATATCAGAAATTCCAAGGATATCGAAAGTATTCGATTTATGAATCGTGAATTGAAATTCTCAAATTTTTTAAAAAATTTCGTAAATTTTTAAAAAGCCAGACTCAAAGAGTTTAATCTGAAAGGAATATAAACATTTCGAGGAAACATAATTTTATTAAAATATAAATTTAAAAAAATTCTATTTTCTAAAGAATGTAGTTTCTAATGATATTAGATAATTTGCAAAAGTATTGTAGCAATATTTATAATATCTAGAATATAATCTTAAATTAACATATCCAGACGCATATAAAAATCGAAATATATATTTCAAGCTGAATAAGTATATCTTGTATAAAGATATAGAAGAATATCGTTTCTCATTTTATAACATCAAAGAAACTAAAACTCTGTAAGAATTAATTATCGATGATGACTGAAAATAAAGATAATGCATGAAGAATATTATATTTATTGATATAAATATGCAAAAGTCGAAGAAATATGATTGGTAAATTAAATGCGATAGCGACATAAACATCACAATTTATCAATAGTATTATAGCATACAGTTTGCAATTACAGTTTCTAATATGTAACAACGCGGGCGTCGTGCTCGGTATAGTAATCGGGTCATAATGCAATCCGCGTCGATGGATACAGTCGATGACCGCTCACGTACTCCGGAATCGTGTAACTTTATTGGAAGACGACGAGGGACTTCCGTCTGGTTATCTCTTCGAGCCGACGTGGCCGTCGACGGATTCTGAAGGGACGCGAACAGGGTGCAAGGGGTTGGCTCTAATAGCCCTTAAGTTGGATGAAGTTGGCCATTGTACGAGCCGTCTGGGCGTACGTGATCAGTTTTACCCTTGGATAATCGTACCACCGGAGACCCGATCTCCCTATCGTCACTCTTCGTAAAGAACAGCGGATGACGCCATATTGGTGAATTTGCGTGAAAAGATGCTAAATGTTTTACAATTTTTTGTCAACAAGTTTCTTGCAATTATAAAATGATAAAAATATGAAAGTTTAATGCAAAAAAAATATTCAAAGATATAAGCAGAATTATGATAATTATGAAATTAATACACGTACAGTTATTCCATATGTCGCTCTCTTACTTCAAAAATGGCATAACTTAAAAAACATAATTTTCAGTTATTACTGTAATTGAGTTAGATAAATATTATCCTATCAAAAGTAAACTAATTTATTTTTATAAAAAATCGTATATCAAAATTATTAGACCTAAAAAATAGTTTAAAAATGAATTAAAAAATTATCAACAAAATTAATATCGATGCAATTCACAAAAAGAGTGATTTTTTAAGGATGAAACGAAAATGATAGAAATGACATTAAAAATAAAATATTCTTTCTGATTATTATTGATTATCCAATAATTTTCTGTCTGAAAAATTCTAATTTTTCTTTTTTTTATACGAAACTTGATTTTTTTTTAATTGTATCACTCTTGAAGAGAACGATGTGTAACTTCATGAAATAGATTTGGTGAATGAACTTTTTCATTCAGAAAAAAATTGCAAAATAAGGCTATAACAAATTGTAATAATCTTTGATTTTGGAATCTATTTACTATGAAGAATGTAATGTTTGTATCTAAGAAAAAGACCTGATCTATCTTTGCTAAATTTAAAATAATTTAGCAATAGGTACGCATAAATAAGCGACATACAAAATGAGTAAAATCGATAAAAAGAATCTTAAGAGTTAGTTTATTATAAAAGTGATATATTTGACTACCATAGGTGTCATAAATATCTGGGTTGTCCTCAGAAAAAGATATCTTGACTTGTGCTCTTTGCATATCGCACAAATAATCCGTAAAGAAATAAATCTATCGTTCTGTCACTCAACAACGGCACTGCAGCAGCCTAAAGATCAATCCTCGTAGCGGTAATCCGTGCGCGCTACCTACAAATTACTCAAATAGCGACTCGACAACGACACAACGGTGTATACGTGCCGCTGACTCAACAGCACAATCATCATCGCGTGATCGTCGATGTCCGGCGCGACGCGATTACATGCGTTTTACAATGGCGGAAGTCGCGGAGGTGCAAAGAGCGCGAAGGACGGAGCGGTAGAAGGCAGTAAGTTACGCGAAGAAGCATGCGTTAATGATTTCGGCAGGTTTGTACACACCGGCGATGTACAATGTAAGGATCGCGTTCACAAAGGAACGTTAAATTCATCGGCGACGATGACCTCGCTGCCAGTCATTGTCGATAATGACCGTTTCTTCTCCCATGCGCCCTTCGCTCTTCTTCCTCTCTTCCTTCTCCTCCAACAATTTGTGTTCCTACTGTTCCTTTTCCTCGCCTTTTTCTTTCTATTTCTATCTTTTTATGTAATCGTTAAATATTAATATATTCTTTTTTTAGCAGTATCACATATTTTACTAAACATATTTAATCAAAATTCCTGCTTTGTATGTAATTGCTTTGCATATAATTAACGCACGATGACATTCTAATTTTTATATACTGTAAATTCATAATGTCAAATTATATCTAATTTGTGTAATGTTTAATTATATCTCTAGGTCGTCATAATTGTTTTTATTCAATATATTATCAATTTAACTAGAACAATTTATAAAATGAAACAATTTAATACAAGAAGCTATATTAAATTTGTTTCAAATTTATTTTATTATTTATCAAGTGTACATCAATATGAACATTGTTTACTTTGGAACTGACTACACAAATAAATTGATTTACATTTTGATAGACATGGAAGTTAAAATTAATAAAATGTTTACTTTTATTATTTTTAACTCAACTTTAGATTACCAGCTATAAGGATTTAACTCTTTGATACCTAACAGTACAAACTGAAAGTAGCCGGCTAGAAAGTAGTCAAAACGTGTTTGTAATGATTCATCAAAGATGTGAAGAAACATCAATCAAACACAATTTTTTTTTAAATACAAGCACACTAATTACAGCATCGGTTCCTGTCAGCCTTTCCCTAATTTCCCTTTTTAGTTATAATACAAACTGGTTTGCTTATTCATTGACTTGTGCTATTTGTTCTCGTTATCCTTTTCTGTATGTTACTTTGCTGTATATTTTTTTTACATATTTATCAAGACAAATATTTCCTTTTCCTTTCCTTCTCTTTGTTTCCTTTTTTCTTTCATTGTTGCTTCTTTCTCTTCTTCCTTTCCGCTATGCATTTTTTTCGCGAGAGCGTACACATGCATGCCTTAATGACGCATACCAACCCGCATGCGTCTCTTAATAACCATCGTCATTAGTGCGTGCGGAACCAACGCACCGTCGCGAAGAGGCGAAATTTTTGGGCGCGGCAATGCTTCGACAATTCCCGACACCCGTCATTTTCGGCCTACTCGCGTGGGCATACCATTAAGGCTCTCTTTATAAACGTATCTTTTGTCGTACTTCCTAACGTGACAATCACAATATGTGCTGAGAATGAATAGTATTAAATGAATTGATTTATACCTTCAGTACCCGATTAATTATACAAAGCCAGAAAACTATCGTTCGCCTCTTTCCCTCTCTTTGTTATTTTAAATTAATAAGACATTGATATTCTTTAAGAGAGTTTTTTTTCGATATTGTTTATTCGATATTCGATATTGTTAAATCTATATTATATAATACAAAATTTTATATTTACTTAAAAAATTAAAAACATAATAAATAATTTTATTATTTCTTCGCAATTTCGTTTTAATAAAGTCATTTTTCATTAGTGATTATCTGTTTAAGAATTACTGTAGTGTAGGTGATTCTAAAGAAAAATTGATTTCAAATTGATCAAAGAAATTATAAGCAAAAAACATGAGTTATAATAGATTTGAGATATGTAACGATATTTGCATAAATTTGCAATAAACTTAATTTTGTATGTAATTCCACAGTTATGTCTAATTTGCGATTCGAAGGAGATAAATTTAAGCTCCTATAATAATCAGTTACATATAAAAGTCTTTTTAAAAATATTACTTTCTTATAGATTTTTTCGGATCCATCATGAGATACGAGTTAGTTGCATTTAAATGCCAGTTTCGTAAGAGATTAATTTCTAACGTCATTATAAGATATTAATCATCAGCGTGCCTTTCCAACTAGTCTCTTTAAAGTTCGACGCAGTCGACGTTACAGCATTACGTTATGTCACTGCCTCGTAACTCGAAAAGACCGAATGATTGCAATAGGAACCGACTAACGGCTGCTGTCCGATCGGTGTAATTACAATGATAGTATCCGATCATCGAACACAATGGCATCGCAATTCATTTTTCAAAATAATGTTGTTATTTTCTATGCCAAAAAACCGCAAGTTTGATGTAAAAGCTAATGTTAACAACGGAATAAATGTTTCGAATAAACTGCCGACAACAGTGTATATCGTTTTGTATCACGATCAACTTGCATTAAATTTATAAGTGTTATCTGTACATGAATGCAATGTATAACTGCAGCAAAAAGTACTCATAATATTAATATTTTTCTAATTATTAAAATCCCTGATCTAATTATAATTTTCTCTTTCTAATTCAGGACATGGAAAGAACTATTCTCTCCTAGTTTTATGCAATTATATATCTAATTCTTTCTGACTTTGTAATTCATTTTTCATATTTTACTTTGAATCAATTTTGACATTTCCTTGATGTTAAATGTGTTCGAGATACCCTTGCCAAAGTCGTTCCCATGAGCACATGTAGTAAATCGCGATCTATACGGTTTAGTCAACACATGAGATCCCTGTGGCACGTTTCAAAACACTACGCTCGAACCGACGACCTTTCCTCGTGGAACGAACACTTTGCGATCGCAATTTCAATCGAGCACGGTACGGTGTGATAGCAAAATTGGTGTAGCCGGTGTATAATTGATAATTGATAGATACCAGAGTGCAGTAGATTAGCTGGTTCGCCAGTTTCCGAAGAAATCGATATGTATTCGATGTACAGAATGAGTGGGAGAAAGACAATGCACTAATTACTGTGATACCAAATATAATTTTTAAAAATGCTTTTTTAATCAATAAAAAGTTGTACGGTTGTACATTTTGAAATTATTGTTCATTTCTGAAATAAATAAAAGAAAACTTGATTTAAATATTTTTGGAGAAAATAGTTTCAATTATATATAAAGAGAAGAGAGAGAGAGAGAGAGAGAGAGAGATTGCTTTATTTTTTTGGTTTGATATCTATATTTCATTTTTTTGTATTTATAATAAAGTATTTATAAGTAATAGATACATAAATAATAGTGATAATAAATAAGTAAGTAATAATAAATAAATAAGTAAAAAACCAGAATCTTTCATCATATATATTTACGTTAATACAGTTCGATACATCATAACAGTTTAATTTGTTCCAGCTTAGATGGTCCTAGATTAGATAGCTTTCTAATTATATGTTATTTTGCATTCATTCTAAAGAGACATACGATTTGTTAAAGTGTATCCCCTCTTAATGCTCATACTATTAATACCCACCCATCTCTTAGTACGTTCTCTATAATATGCTTCGTCTAAATTTGCATCAGAGATCGTACTATCAATGTATCGTTCATCGGCCTTCGTAAATGTTACATTAGAATCAAAATGATTCATATAAAATAGAACGAATGTGCCGAATCATCGGTTACTCTCTCGATTTCTCTCTTCCTGAATATTCGCAAAAATGTATGACATCTTACATCTAACTATTATGAGAATGTCAATTAATTCATCTATTGGTTAACATTCACTACATCTACGTAAGCAACTTTTTATCTTCCGTATTTATCTCTGTATTTTGCTGGTAAATAATTTTGTATCTTTATCAATCAATTAAGTTTAACGCTTTATTTTAACACAGCGATCTTCTGAATTTTTAATAATTTTACTTTTTGTAAATATTTCTAAATCAGAATAATTTGATTTGGTGTCTCTCATTAATTTTATTTTTTCATGTATAAATAAATATGTAATTTCTTTTTTAAAAAATATAAAAATAAGTATGAACAGATTCCTCTTTCTTTTAAGAAAAGATGTTTACGTTTCTTCGTGACTATAATGTTATCTCATGACTCATTCTGCAATGAGAACGAAGCACGTATTGCAGATTAGACAATTTTTGTTGAGCTAATATTGTACATGACGTCGTTTGACAGACACGTCTTGTCATGCATTCATATATATGTATGTTATGTTTTATTATAAAAAAAAATAATTGGTTTTATTTTGTACGAATTTAATCAAAAATATATTGAAAACAAGTTAATTATATTAATTAAAAACATGAATATCGCTTGAGGCCATGGAAGAGATAAAATCTCAGCTATTATAAAATTATACATATGAATATATTATTTATACACTAAAACAACAACCTTGAACTCTTACCTTACAGCCATACTTTCCTTGTATTTAATTACAAAATTATAATTACTATAAATCGGAACACAATTCTTTGCTTAAACATAGCAACTGTTGAACTAATTACGATTAATAATGATAATGTAAAACGAATGTAATATTTAAACAAATTCAGATAGTTTATCTAGTAGGGGAAAGTTTACAAAGAAATATGACTAAATTAATCATACATATATTGTAAGAAATTTCGGAAGCAACGATTCATCGTCGGTCGAAATATTATTTGCCGCATTCTTTGAATTATATCTCGATCTCGACGGATTTTAAATATGATGGGCGCGCCTGCAGCCATAAAAGAGTGCAGTCGTACCGTCCCGCGACTTTATTTCGCGATTCTCGCGAGGAACGAAATGCCTATTCCCGGTAACTTCGCCAACATCGCGAATAATAGGATCTACGATCCGCCACATAAATCTTCTTAAGATCGGGGACTGTGTGTCACATAAAGTATACGTTTTACGCGCAACAAAGATACGCTATGCAGAGAAGAGACACGTGTATGTGCGCGCACGAATGTCGTCGAGGTTCGAGATAAGAATATGTCATAAAAGATAACATTAGAGAGGCAATATTTGTTTAAGCGATATGTGTGGATTTACATACAGATCAATATATAAGATTTAAGCTTTAAGAATTGAAATGCGATCAAATCTTAATTTCGTCTTGATTGCAATTAATTAAAATTTCTCGCTTATTTATTATTGCTGAGACTATATGTTCATGATACATCAATATTGTACACATTTCATTGAATAAATATTTTATATAAATGCGTAGAGTTTTGATGTATCAATTTTATGCATGTTTACTCACTAAATTTGAATCATCAGTGGATAATCATTGATTGCCCAGTTGAATATTTGGTGTTGAATAATTAGTGTATATATATATATATATATATATAAAGTGATACTCAATTGAAAAAGAAAGAAAATTCAAACATTACGTAATTAAAATACCGATATTTGTGGATTAATTCTAACATCATATATAACATATTGAATTTATTTAATTCATTTGACTAAAACAAAATTAGCTAAGTTAGAGATTCCATGTTTTATTAATTTTTTTGATTGAATTTCACTGATTTCAGTGGCATAATTGGGACCAATGTTATCCAGTGTGATTCAGATTTAGTGAGTGTTAATTTTAAATTTTAAGTATAAAATAAAGAATTCTATTTTTTCTGAGAAAAACTCCAAAAAACACAGTTCTTAAATATATTCTATACATACATTTGTTGCAAAATAAGATTTTCTAGATTTTGAAACCAGACATGAAAGTACTTTTATACATAGAGTACTTTTAGTCAGAAAAAGTTCTACATTTACATAAAACCACAAATTATTTATATAATTAATTCAAATTTAAAAAAGAGAAATAGACATAAAATTCTAACTAAAATGTACATGCAGAAGATAGAATTTTATACATATAAAATATAAAGAACGACGTAGTTGTTTGTAACATGTACATATAATTTCAAGTTTCACTTTCTTCTCCTCTTTTTTGAAGCATCGTATTTTCGTAATACAATTATGCTTAATGAATTAATGTTTGAAAAGTTTGACTATTATAAATGAGCTTTTTAAAATATGATTAATTGCTCTTTTGCATCTCAGAGTCTTAATTAGCATTCTTTTTGGTTCCACCAGGCCTACTTTCGAGATGTGCAATTTGTCGTAACTTTGTTATTACTATTAACGTGACAAACAAGAATTTTACGCTAATTTTAAAATAAATTACTTTTAGAATAAAATGCACACATTTTTATTACTATTGTAAAAATTTTTATTTTCATCTGTCCTTCGTTCGCGATGTTCCCGTGCGAAAGTTCCAGGATCCTCGGGCCAATCGAGGCCTGACGGATTACCGATGGCCGGATAAACGCGGAATACGGAGCAGGCTTTGCTCACCCGCGTCCCCGAGGCGCGCAACCGCGAATAACGGTGACTAATGAAAACATGCGTACCCTCATCTCCTAGACGCGCGCGCGATAAGTTCCTGCATGATTCATTGCGCCATTACATCGCGCGGCCGACAGCTCAATACGCGCTCATTGTGATATCGGCAATTTATTGCGCGGGCGGGGCGGTCGCTGCCACCACCGCCATGGCGCGGCGGTCTTGAGACCGATCGAAACTTTCGCCGCGCGCAAAAGTTTTGTCACTGAAAGTTCGCCGCCGGATCTACCTGCGGGATAAACAACTCGATGCCTTGAACCAGAACTGCCGATATCTGGTAATCGATCGAAATATTTCAACGCATTACATCACAAGATAAATTAATAGTTACACATCTCTAAAATAATATCGTTTAACTAATCAATAAAAATATTAATAAGCTTTTTACAGACGTGTACATTGATCTGTTTAAAAAGACTACGATCAAGTAATTACGTAATAGCTAGTGGATATCAGCAAAACAATTCACTTAATGAATCTGTTACTTATGTTAGAAAATAACAATCAATTGTGTTAACTTGTCTTTTAATTACATTTTATTTTCACATGAAAATCTATATTAAGCATAAATCAACAATTCTTTCATAATTTATATAAAACTTAGGATGAATCTTTTTTGTATAAAATAGCAAATAGAAAAAAATCACATATTAATAAAATTTATAAATATCAAGAGTTTCTAAAAAAACCAAATAATATTCTATTTTCTAACATTGAAACTTGTTTTATGTATGCAACAGATTACTTAATAAATTTGTCAGTAATTATGTATATTATAATATTTTTATGCTTCTCGCGAAATCTTTAATGTGTACAGCTTAATTTAATAAGGAACATTAATAAGGAATTTATCAAAGCGATGAATGTTGACTATCTAATTTCAATGCTCGATGCTCGAGCGAAAATGCTATGATTGCTTATTATAAAGTGGAAAATGTCGGTTGTTTAACCTTCCAGCAAGAAATTTTTATTTTATCTTTAATTGCTTTTATGAAATATTATACAGGGCCGTTGTAATGCTCCGATCAAAATGAAATGTCGATGCAATCGGATTTACTTATTACTTATTATTCTCCATTTTATAAAATTTTATTACATATTACATACGTTCTCTCATTGTAATTTTTCAAATAATGGTTTTTTATTGAACCAAATGCTCATGCAATCCGATTTGTGATGTTTCAATTCTATTGTCGCTTTTTTGAAAGAAAAAGTCAGGAAACAGTGATTTTAAACTTTTCGTATTAACTTTACTAAAATCTCATAATATTCAACACATGAACTATATATCTTATTGTAATTAATATCTTTATTAATATCTTAATGCAATAAAAGGATTACGGTTGATGTTGAATGCTGAAATACTGAAATCCTTAAATGCTGAAATGTTATTATTTTATAGTCTAAGATGAGATGTCTAATCGATATTTATAGTATTGTGTATATGATATTTCGACGTTAAAACAATTATCAAGTTGATCATAGTTTCACAAGCGCGATGCCTCATGTTTCGCCGTGTAATTTATAAAGATCCAATTTACGCACAATTTCGAGTAACGTTTCTGCTAACCACGGGCAATCGATCTCGGAAGTGTATTGCATTGCATGATCTGCAAAATTCAACGTAATGCATTGCGCTGGCTTTGCGCTCTCTCTCTCTAGCGAGATGAAAACGTAAAAACTTATTGCGCGCATCGTCGTAGGAGAGATGAGGAAATGCCTATTTTCGTTAGTCACCGTTATTTTCAGCGCACAAGCGAATGGCGGGATGCAGCGCCAATGCCGTGCAAATGCACCGTTGCTCGTCTGCCTGCTGGGCATGCATCGGACGCGTGTGCGCCCGTATGTACGGTTATGTATATTTTACATCACTTCTATTTGCCTACCAGGAGTTTATCACTTTTAGAAATTTATCTCCCACGCGGACTGCATAAGTGGAAAAATATTTTCACATATAATATGTATGTGCGAACGCGCCTATCCAGCTTCGTCTTTCGCGCTTCCGACTTTAAAAAAGATATTTAATGATAATTACCTACGGCACGTTGTACTGTAAGCAATAATGTCAGTCATACGTATTCCTTAGCGGATTGGGTCTAAAAATATCCTTCGACGTTCTCAATCCAGATATCCTGCAACATTATTCAAGAATTTCGGATTCGAATTGGCAAATCCGAATTTCCATATTGGTCATAATTTATCGCATCTGTCATAATTAAGCTAACGGGCTAAGTGTGCGTTGGCGACGTGGGAAACGTGTTGCAATGTACGAACGATTATCCTGACAACGCGTTACGAAATCACGTCGTGACATCCGCGGTATCTTCGATTTCGCCGCATCGATTGTAATGCAGCGAAAGGAGAGATCGGAGAGGAAGAAGAGAGGAAAGCACAATGGTGCGTCCCACGCGATACGAGGGAATGCGTGTTTTCATTAGTCACCGTTACTCCCGACGCCCTCGCGCGCATCGGGCCGATGCAGCGCCCATACGAGGCCACTCTCCGTTCTGAGAGAAGGGCATACGTGATTTCAGCCTGCCGCGAGACCGCATTTCGATACCTCTCGTGCAAAGAGCACGTACGTGAGGTTCGCGCAAACAAACGGAATGTCTGTGCGCGGGAGGCACGAGGAAAAAGAGATAAATAACCAGGATAACAAGGACATCATAAGCGAGATGTCCCGCGGAAAGCGTAGTGTCGCGACGCTCGGCGACGATAACGCTGGAATGCAATGGATCGGTCGCATAGTGAATGCGAACTAAGCAACTTGTCCCATTCAAGATATCAAGCTTATCTTATATTGAGAGAAGTCACCGGAATGGACCGTATGATTCGCGCGTTACTCAGGAGTTACGTATTCGTGCAATTTAGGTTTGCAATCAAAACGCTCTACATTATTTATATAATATTAATATGAGTGATTAATGGTGTACACACAATCATCGTGATCCATCATTCTGCAATTCCGCGGCTTTTAAAATAACAATTTTGCGGTTATAATAATTAAGCACTTTCGAAATTTTCACGATGTCGAATAATTAACATTTCGTAATTGAAGAGCGACGTTGATGAGATAATATTTTAGATTGTAATTACTAAATAATTACTAAATAATGATTATACATTTCTTTATCACATTGTTTGAATAGATCGACATTTATTATCGCTTCCTGTTGTACGTATAATTTCCAATGAAAATTTATCCTTTAATAATAGATAATGAAAATTATTACACTGATCCCACGCGGCCGATGAAATAAACCTTTCTCATTGAAGATCGATGTGCAAATCGACGAACAATGCCACTGTCTCTATCTGTGATCATCCCGGCCGACCTTGAGGCCGCCGTAGGAATCCCGTTAGTGATCGTACTTCATTAAGAAAGTAGGAAGTGTATCGCTTAGTAGGCGTGTATTATAATTTACAACGATGAGGCCGCGTGCGATCGGCATCGATTAATTGCAGGATCGATGCGTTCTCGATAAAAGTCGAATGCTTACGTGCACGATTCATCCCTTTCTTCTCGATCCTCGATGTGCTTCGCCACTAATCGTCCCACAATTTTCGTCTTGAAGACCGTTAGTCTTTCGCGAGATGGTTCACGCGAATGCATACGAGTGGAGAATGGAGAATCAGATTGACGCGCGTTATCCAAAGCGTGAAAGCATGGCGATTCCCGCGCGCCACGCCTTTTCCAATGCGCCTCGAATGAGAACCATTATTGATAAAACAATCAGAAAATTGCTTGGTTTGCTGGAAATTATTGGCGGAAGTCGCAGGTCGGTGCGGAACATCGTGCTACGATTTTCACTCGAACCACGATTTTCTTTGTGACTTTTTTCGCGGTAATAAAGGGAAAACTATCGTATGCGTTATCGGTAATCTATTCTTAGCAAAAGTAGTTATGTGAAGTGGTAAATGATTATCCAAGAATTAAAATAATTCGCAATTTCAAAAATTTATTTTCTTAATTAAATAATAAATATTTTTAATATAAATTATATAATATATCTTTATGGGGATTATAACGTAGTAAAATATGTAAAATAATATCATGTTACGTATAAAATCATTAAACGCTTTGTTGAAAATTTGAAACCATTTTTTTTTATTTTTGTAATATTATAATCATCAAATTTTTACATGTTAATCATGATGCTGTTATCGTTTAAAGTTTTAAAATCTTACTTCAGCTTCCAAATAAATTTCCAGTAATAAATAAATTTGAGCTCTTCCTACTTTATGATGCAAATTATAATTTTTCGCAATTTAGTATAAATATTAATTTCTTATAATGTATTACAACTTTTTATCGATTTAGTAATGAGATATTTTTAATATTTCGGAATATTCAGTATTATAATCCCTCGCTTTTGATATTTAACAACAAATTTGCGATATTACAACCACTGCCAGGGTTTAAATATTAGATTACAATTATTAATTAATTCGCATTCATCAAATCTTCATTAGATTGTTTCAATGTGCGGATCGATTCTTGTTACTATGTCCCAATTGTGGCCATATAATTCTCCGCGAATTTTGGGCGTAAAACGTACGTGGTGCTTGACTAGTACAGCACCTATATCGATTATCGTTTGACCAACCGAAGTACAAGGATGTCGGTTTAATGAATAACGACATACCTAGCGACACGATGTTGCAGCTCTCACGAGTCCATATATGCGCACGTATGTAAAATCGATTTGATCGACGAACCATTGTCCATATTTGACGAGGCAAAACGAACGGCAAAGTGGCATGAATTCGGTTTTCGCATTCGCTATTTGAGTTATATATTCGATGGAAATATCGCTAATCGCCGTCTCTCTGACAAGCTCAATATCAATGGCGTTTGACTTTGGAAAGAAATGCCAATTAGTACGATTCCCTTTAAAGCTTCACTAAAAAGATTGTATACATAAAATTTGTTATGAGATCTTTGAAAGAACAAAATAATATTTACCAATTAATTTGAATATTTTTTTATATTTAAAAGAGTTGTATAAAAAAAAAGCAAAGGGATTATATATATTAATCATTTCTGTATCTTCATTATTTACGTATTGCTATTGACACAAGTTACTGAATGATTTCTGTTATATCATATTTAAATAAAACATTTTTATATAATTTCTACAATTTTTATACAAAATATTTTACATAATTATGTTTATAAATATAATTATACTGCATGTTAAAGCCATTTCTTCCAAATATCAACATTTCATTGCTGCATTTTATTATGTATTTTCCTGAATGTCGCTACATTAAATACAAGATAAACTTTAGCCAGTTGCACTATACAGTTAATACGTATGCAGCTAAACTGCATAGGTTAGTTTCATATTTATTTTGCATCTGGTATGCTGGTATGCTGAAAGCGAGGATAATTAGTAATCAAATGTATAGAAACGTCTTTGTACAGATGCCTCAGGGTCGCGCTTATGCACGTCCGGTCGGTTAAAATTGTCTTTATATTGAATCTATAGCCGGTTGATTATTATCCTATTTCAATAGGTCGTGATGGCCGTCTGACAGTAACTCTGTTCTCCGTCTCTCATAGCAATGTCTGTACTACTTATAGAATTGTGCTTACGAAGAATAGCCGCCCGTAGAAGGAAAGTAGAAATGTCCGGTGTTCTTGACAGGTGCTCGCGTATTCACAAACGGACCCTTCGTTGCTAATACATCAATCGCTATACGTTTAAGACCGCGATCGATGCATATGCGCAGATCGCATAATTGAGTCGATAGTAGTATCCCTTCCTTTCTCTCTTTTTCCATTGTTACTTATTTCTTGAAATGCTCGCACAAAAACAACGAACTTGCTCCCTTTATTATTTATATATAAATAACACAATAACATATGAAGTGTCTTTAATCACATTCATTCTGTATTATATTATTTACAACTTACACAATTGGAAAATTTGTGATAAATTTAACACAAGAATATGTTAAAAAGTAACATAAATATTATATAAAAAATTAATATAAAAAACGTACTAATCAACTCATAAAGATAGATAATCATATTTCTTCATTAAAATTAACATTTGTAATATGTTAAGCATGTTTTAATAAATTTAACACTTATATGTTAAATTTACACATTTTATTTATTTATTTTGGAATTTACATCTTAAAAAATACTATTTTTATGTTATTTATTCACTTACTTATAAATTGCGTTATTTTAAAAAAATATTAAAAATATTAATTTAACACAAAATATTCAAACACAATCACATTATTAGCATTCGAATATATTAAAAATTCAATACAAAAGTTAATGACGATTTGAGTGGACCGTTTCTAATACAAATACGAAATATTTTTTTTACTAATATGCCATTGCATATTTTTTAGATTTTATAACTCATTAGTTTAGATATATTTGCAGATTATATATTTCAGATATATGAAGAGGATCTCATACTAATTATATTAAAATTGAATACCGGTAAAGTGAATTAGTTTTCATGTATAATGTAGTTTATAATGTGATAAATAAAACATGTCATAGACACAAAACTCAATAATAATAGAAAGATAGTATTTACGCTATTGTATATCTAAGATACAACACTTGTGTTCACAGAATACTTTGATATTCTATAGATCATAAATTATACATTATTGAGTCTTGTGTCTATAACATTTTTTATTCACTACATTATAAGCTACACACTATATGTGAAGACTAACTCATTTCCGAGACCCAATCCATATGATTAGTGCGGGATTTTTTTAAAGATGAAAATTAAAAGAATTTTTAATGTAAAGAAAATGAAAGAGTAGAGCAAAAATCTAATAATATCTATAAAAAAACACTCAATCTGGTTAAAATGGTTGAGATGGACTCAACAGAGCGATTTACAAGATTACGCGGTTTACTTTCACTTTACCTACCTATTCGCGCGCTGCTTCAAATTACTTATCGAACGGTGAGTATCGAGAGTAGGAACGGAACAGACAACACAAGCTGAAACGTCCGATGTACTTGACAGGTGCCAGCTATTCATAGACAGACAGTCCTTCACTTTCAATGCATCAATCTGTGTACATATTCCACATTGCAAGCTCCATGCGTATATATACGTATATATACGCGAGATCAAATATTGTCATTGTAGATTTATAGCTAAAAATTCATGTTTAAATAATGATTTTCCTTTGATTGCGTGTTTCTGCAATATAGTTAAAATTCTCCACAGATTTGTATCAGCGATAAAAAATAGCACGTGCAAATGTAAATTTGAATTTAAACATAAATCACATATAGCTTCTTCGATTAAAAGTTTCTGGTTAAAAATAATTTCTA
>NW_017259336.1:3370335-3381514 GCF_001594045.1 Atta colombica | reverse complement strand
TATATATATATATATATATATATGAATAATATGTATGCACACAGACGTGAATTACTTATTGAACCGCGCCTTGCGTCTATCGAGAGTATAAACGCGACAGATAGGAAGCTGAAATGTTCAATGTATTTGACAGGTGTCCGCGCATTCGTATGCCCTCAGTCCTTCACTCCTCTGGTGCATCAATCTCCATATATACATTTGGAGCTACAATCGGAACGTGTCGGTGTCGTAGATTGGACGATACATTCACATCAGACGCATCTGCATTTTTATTTTGTATTATCGATTACTTCCGAACTCTCGTTTTATGTTTTCGATCCATATGCTCGTGCAATAAAAAACGCAACTTGTTTCTTAATACTTGTGCATATATAAATTTTAAAAATATCTATGTATGTCCGTATAAATATATACAAAAATACATACGTATATGTGCGTGTATATGTGCGTACGTAGACGTGCGAGACATCTTATATTTATATACACGTATTTATATGTAGATATGTGAACTTATCATTTTTGGAAAATGTTTCAAAGATAAATAAATAATTACAAAAAAATATTTAAACAAATTTGTTATGATCATTTTTAAATTACACAAGCTAAAAATAATTCCATCAAATTCTTTTAGCAGACATGAAGACGCTTGTAAAATATTCCATTGACAATAAAATATTGATTCCTACCTATTCTTATGACAATAGTCATAAGCATAATTGTGATTGTAATTGTAAGAATTGACTAATCACAATCAAATACGAAAAGAATATATGATTGTAATTAATCAATTCTTACTATGCACTTATAATTATGCTATGTAATTATAGAATAGGCAGAATAATAATAATTTATCTTGCTCATGTAATATATAGATCAGACTGGATTGTTCCATCTTTCGATAAACTTCAGTTCATTGTCTTACTCTCTTATACTCTTATGCTCTTACTCTTTCACTCTTTTGTTTATCCAGTACATAAATTACCACATTACAAACATAATTTATTCGAAGCTGGAACAACCGGCTCTTAAATTTTTATTTATACATTTAATTAATCATTTTATTAAGATAATGTATACATGGCTATTTATAAATAAATACACGTGGAGTCTGAATAATTTTTGCTAGTCTTATGTGTATAAAAACTCGTCGAGGTTTCTGGTAAAACGTGATGTTGTGTGTATAGCAAATTACTTATTGAATCAGATTATATGTATGAGCTAGACAGGAAGCAGCCGATGCGCTCGTCGGATGCTCGTATTTACAAGCAGCAGTCTATGCTTTTACCGCATCGATCGCTATGCATGTATTTAAAGTTATGATCGAATTATGCTTGCTCATCGATCGCATGATTTATAAACGTATAACGCTCAAGTAGACCTATCTATTATACTTTTTTCCGATTAGTGTTTACTGTTAACAGAAATTCCTATTAGAAAATGATGTAAAATATTGGATAGCCTTATGTAATTTTGTCGCGGAAAATATGTAAAATTATTATCACGAATTGCAATGAAAATCGATTTTCCATACAATTATTACCTTTTCCCTTTCATATACAATCTTTTTTAATTAACGGACCAATCATATTTATCTATTAAAAATTTAAGAGAATCACACATTACTTCACTTGTATTTTTTCAGAATCAAATACTTTAAAATTAAGTATAAAAAATTTCATTAAAATAAAATTTACTGAAACGAGAAACAATACATTGCAGTTAACATACAAGGATATATGTAGGATCTTACAGATTTGGTACAAAAATGCTTGGTATAATTTAAATCGAAACTAATGTTGAATACATCCTACGCCTTCATCATCGAATGTACTGTCATGATCACCATGGCGTCAATGTAAACTCGAATTGCCCAATTGTCTTGCCATAACTACCTTGCTGAGATTGACCGAGGGAACGAGAGGAACAGGATGGAGTTAGGCCGAGAGGACAGTTAGGAGATCAGGAAACGCATGATGTGCTTGACAAGCTCCATACGTCGGCTCCTATACCTCCTTCGAGACGTGAATGCGCCCGTCGGTATCTGCTCGCATTTACAGATCGATGGCGATCGACGGATGTGATCGCACATCCGCATTTCGGCCGCGCGTCTGGTGGCCGCATAGTCACCATCTACGTACGATGACGACAACGATGATGATGCCGATGATGACGGCGATGACGAATTCGTAGTGTTGCGCTGCCTTGTATTGCATTGCATTGTATTTCGCCAAATAACGCCGACTTTATTTCATCGTTGGCGACCACACGCGGAGCGACCGTCGCAGGACCGTACGACCGGATGCCGTCGTGCACCGCCATTTTGGTGAAAGAGCCCTTTGTTTCCGTTTGTGAACGATAAACCATCTATGCTATTCGAAGATGGCGAGTGCGGATAAATGATGCAAAGTGATCTGAATGAAATACCAATTCATGTAATACTAATTCATATGTGTCATGTTTTAACATAATCGATGATGAATAATTGTTATCTTTATCATTATGAATAAATCGTAGTTTTAGACTATTGCAACATTTATTATATATGTAGCATATTGCAATGACTGCAACATTTATACATATATATATATATATAAAACGAAATAATTTAAACGTGTCATCAATATATTATTTTTCAATATTCACAGATCCGAATTATAAATTAACGTAACTAATTCATTATTTAAAAAAAAACATAGTTGTATCTTCATAATATTAAAATAAATTAAATTGTTAATATTAAATACTAAGATCATTCTATTTTCGTAATTATAAGCAAATTAATAAAATTATTTATTCTAATGCATTTTTATATAATAAAATTTATCAAATTGTCATTAAATTGTCAACATACACATATTTAATTTATTTATATTCTTAATATAAGTCTCTGTATTATGATGAAGTAAAAGTAATTAATAGCATTATTCAAAAAAAAAAAGTTTAATATAGTCTACACTAGAATGAAAGTAGAATGTAGAAAGTTCATCCTTGTACTGGCAAATATCCGATATGGAAACGGGTGAAAATTAACTTCTGTTCAAACATTGGATTAAACGGACGAATGGACAAAAAGGCTTCCGCGAGGTAGATATCGATCTTATGGAATCGATTGTAATTAATTTATTGTTTGTTAATACGTCTCTCTGTTATTTTACGTCGTTGGAACTCAATATTTTAACGCGCTTTGTTAATTTTTTGCGTGTCGTTGCTCAGTAAAACAGTTGTGGCAGTCGGATAAATTGAAATGATATTGAAGCGTCATATTAACAAACTCTGCTTATATATATTCTTCACATTTTTTGATAAAATGTTTTCTGAAAAATGTATTTTCTCATTCAATATTAGATACTGCTTTTAAACACAAAATTTTGAAGACTTATTTATCAAATTTTATAACTTTGAAATTTTAAGAGCTGTCTCCAAACAAATTCAGAAAATGCGATATAAAGTTGATTTTATGAATCATTTTTGCCTGTAACTTACTCTCTAGAACTTTTAAAATAAAAATCTCACTCTGAAAGATGAAATCTCACTTTTAAAAATTGAAAATTGAACTACTCAAGACTGGCTCAATTTTCACTTTTTAAAGTGAGATTCCATTTCAAAGAAGACTAATTTAAAGAGTACAGTTTCATTAATCTAACTGCATAGTTCAACTATAACTATTAATTAATCGAAGTAGAAGCACTTGTTGAGTCTAACAGTTTAACATTCATAGAATCTACTGCCTAAGCAGTAGCTTCTTCATATTTAATTATCAGTGACTGATACGATCAGGAATCGCCGGGGAAAATGTGACACTAAAAGCTGGTCTCGCTCTTACGCGTCGACATAGCTCTATTCTACAGCAAGCGCGATACGCTTCGCTATCGCAAACGCAGCGTAAACGCGCGGCCTCCTGTGGCGCGGCAAAGGACTGGAGCTGCGATTACGCCATGGCCGACGATTGCGCACGGGGAATTTCGACGTGCCGGCCACGGCCACCTGCCGCCGACATTTACTTTGTGGAAATCTATCAACATGGTCCGAACAATCCTACGGCGTTCGAACATCAAAGTGGACAACATCCATAATCCCACCCAGCGATTCAAAGGATGTAAACATGCACGCGCGTGTGGCCTACGACTGCCATCGGAATATGCCGACCGTGCGTGGCATATTCCGTGATACAAGTACAGGGTGTCTCCGAACAAACGCGTTTTCTTCCGGTAATAGGTTCCGTTAATTGGAGGCAAACTCATCCGAGTGGACATTGCGACTTTGATCATCGAAGTCCATTTATACACTGAGAAAAATTTCTAAGTGAAAATTTGTTGTTAAACCAAAAGATTCTAATCGTATCAATTATAATTCTTATTTATCTCAATTAGAATTATAATAGATCTTGTTATACCAGAAAATTCTATTTTCAACCAGAATTGTAATTAAGCAATCATATTCTTTTTCCAGTATATATAATGTCTCCTTAGTTATATGTATATAATACTTAATACATTTAAAAAATCACTAAAAATATGTGTTCTTTAACATTTATATCTTGTAACTAACAACGATAATAAAATAGGATATCTAATTACGAATTGTCGAAGCGATGTACAGTAAACTATTCGGAGGCATTAAAGTTGCAATAGCTTCCAAGCAGTTCTTCCTATATAATTGTCATGTTATATCGTTGAAAGAAAATACGATTATCACACCCTGTATACATGTACATGCCATAGAAAGGAATATTATGTGGTATGGTATTATCGCGAAACATTCCCTCGCTGTGAGTTATAAGATGCTTTAACTATCGTCATTGGTTGCTGCACAGCGGAATTAGCAGCGAAATTTTTCTAAGATTATGTTTTTGTTGTTATTTATTACCTATGCACGCGATTATTTTGACTACTATTTATACGTAGCCAGAAATCTTACTAATTGTGCATAATCAATCTGAGGAGCAAAGTAAAACGTATCTATAAATATTTTTTCTAAATAACTTTTCTTAAATTAGATTTTTTAACTTGATTTTAGGAGTTTATATAATAGTTACAAAAATCACAATGTTTCTTAAATAAATAATATAAGATAATATAAAATAAATTCTGAATTGGATCAATGATTTATTTCAATTGTTTTCTTCCAATAAAAATATTAAGTTGTGTACTTTGTAATATATTTTTCGTTTTTTTAAATGAAATTTTTATTTGATATTAAATGATAGAAAATTTCATCACATGTAATTTTACTTGTGTATTTTAATCTTCTTTCTCTTCTTACTCTTTCAAAGGCAAAGCATTATACATCATGAGAATAGCCTTCTTCCATTTCATGCTGTCATGACATGTCAGATTCCACATGGAGTCAGTGTCAATTTAAAATTAATTTCGAAATGCAAGAACGGTCAAACGGCGCGACAAAGTTCTTCGGTGTATATACTTAAATTTACCGAAATCAGTGATCGACCCTGCCTCTGGCTATCTCCGGGGAAATGTTGGAGTCATGTCGCGTCTCTCGGATTGGACAGCATCCAGCGAGGTGGAGAGAAAAGAAAGAAGAAGAAGAAGAAGAAGAAGAAAAGAGGAAACAGGAAAAGAGGAACAGCTGGATAGAAGAAAGACGAAAACGGTCTCGCATCAAGCAAGTGCATCGCTGCTGTTACGTTAGAAAAGAAGAGGATGTGCTGAAGAGAAAATAAAAGAAAAGGGGCAGTCGTTACGAGAAAATAGAGTGGCCCGGTGACACGTGGGAAATCCTGACGCGTACGACGGCGCCATAGGTGCGCCGCCTATTTTGTCGTGAATTCGAGCACACGAGCTGAGACACGTGCTGAAACTATTCAAGTCAACGAATCAGGTTCAGATATATACGCAGTACTCACCTACATGCAGATTAGCTCAGCAAAATTCACAGATGTTAAAAGTATATATATTAATAAATAAATTATTTTAAAAAATTTGATGAAAGCATATTAGGGATATAATATTCTATCGCTATTTCTATAAAAATAATTAATCAATAAAGAAGTAAATCCAAGTAGAAGTACATCCAGCAACGATATGTAATAACTCAAATATTTGTTAACTATTTCTGCAAGATTGGAATACGAGTTCATGTTCGAGAAAATAGAAAGCATCCGTTGGCAAAAATACGACATCATTTTATTTACATTCGCATTGGCAATCGCGTGCGAGAATCTATACGAATTTTATCACCGTTTGATCCATTGTAGGAGACGAACTTGCTGCCCGGAAGGTATAGAATATTTCCCATGCATTTTTCGTTGTGGACAATAGCCAAGTTGCCGACAGCAAGGAGCCGAAGTGACAAGAAATGAGAAGATATAAGAGCCAATAAATCCCATATAGATATACAAGTTTTATAAATATTTTTTAATTAAGAATAAATAAAAAATTTTAATTTTTTTTTTAAAGAAGCTATGCGATTTACGGGTTATCTCCGTTTGTTTTAATACACCGTCTTAACACATTAAATGCCAACATGAACATTGTAGTTCATTTCATCAAAACGAAAAAATATATGTCAGTGTCTGCGATGTGTATGTAGAACTCAGGTTCTTGAATTTGCTAAACCCAAATGACGGTGCAGATCAGTCATTTCTGTGGAAGATACATGACGAGTTATATGTTCGCCATGTGTCGCTACCTTTTTCATAGCACTCATTCGTCGCCGTACAGCATCACCACGGTGAAACGAATGTCCAGAACTTTATGGATGCCAATGCCGATATATGAGAACCGGAAAGGAAATCTCGATGCTTGTGAAGATAAAACTTTATAAGCTAACATAACTGTATAAGATAACGTTTAATTATAAAGCTAGTTTTGTTGATCAATATATACATATACATAATTATTTTTTATAATTAAAAAATTATAAGATTTTCCACATATTAATAAAATTTTAGAACTATAAACACTTACTATTCTTATTGATACAAATTTCATTTGATTATTGACTGAAATTATCCATAATTCTCAACTTAAACTATGTTTCCCAGGAACGACTCACTATAATAAATTCTAAGAATCAAATAGATGTTAAAGTAATACATATTTTATCTCTCTCAATCTTTTGCTTGAGGCTCTTATTACACACTTTACGTAAAACTATAATATTAGCGGTAGAATAGCACATTGTTGCACGCCGATCGTTAAACACTACGAGGTAACCCTTCTATAGGGATCGATCAAGCGTAAAGGTAAATGGATCGTGAAGGAGAGTGATAGAGAGAGAGAGAGAGAGAGAGAGAGAGAGAGAGAGAGAGAGAGGAGAGAGAGGAGGCTAACTGTAGATCGATCGGCAAGCACGTCCGCTTAGAAATGCGATCGCGCAATTATTGCAGGCGAGCTCATATCGCCCATTTAGAATCCGGGTAACGAGTTAATATGCGCGCCAAACAATGGCGCGCGAAAATAGATTTACGAGGAGTACGAGGCGCACGTCGATTCACTAGGAAACGCATATAATTGTTTCACGGCTGAATGCCGGCGCATAATATTGCGCATTGTAACACGCCGAGCGGAATCGCGAAACGCTCGTGCGTTTACGTGCCCCGAATCGCGGCTGATAAATGCCGCGCGTACGAGGAATTCGTGCGTTTTATCACAAAACGTGACACCTGTTACGGCACGCGAGATACGAAAGCGATCGTGCAACGTTCTCGCGGGGTGCATCCCGATGTGTGTTTTCACGCGATTATTCCTCACAATATAGCGCGATCGTTTTCCCCCCTTCTGGATTTGGGAAAATTCATCCTCAAGCATATCGCTAATCTTTTATCTCGCACACAGAAATACTATTTGCACGATGTAATTTTTCTTCTACTTTTGCACAACGTACGTTAATACAGATAAATAAATCGTCGAGATAAACATGCATTAACGAATATAAACACAATTTCTTGTTTTCTTTCGTTTTTATTTCTCTCATATTTACCTTCCTTTTTTCAACATCTTGCACTAGCTTATTTTATTTATAATCTTGCTTTTTTCTCATTCTATTATTACTGTTCTAGTTTCCTATATTACTTCTATATATCTACATGCTATTGTTTAACTTCCGAATAGCGAGTCGAGTAGCCATTTGCAATTCACATTAAAGCATAACACATATTTTACATAATCAATAATACTAATTTAAGCAAGATCTCTATACGTAATAGGTCAAATATATAAGTAAAGCGCCAAACATGAATGAGGCTGTAAATATTGGTACCTAATAATATCTTTCGTAAATTTTAGATGTTTCAATTCAACACATAAACACTGATTAGAAAAGCTAGAAAAGCTAGAAAAGCAATCATAAATTGAAATAATAATTAATAAATTACAGTATTTTTAAATGCTAATAGCATTATTATTAAATCGGCGATCAACTTAATTTATGAAATAATTATTAACAGTTTGATTGCAAATCCAATAATTGACATGCAATTTATATAACTGAAAAATGTATTTAAAATTTATACAGAAATATTATTAGACATATTATTAGACATATAATATAAAGAAATATTATTGTAAGAAAAAAAACAATATCTAACCTCAATCATGGCGCTTTTTTATTTATTTTATAATCAACTTTTTTGCTAAATTTTAATTGATATCACATTTCTATCACATTTCATATTATGCGATAAGCTTATATGTAATAATATAAAAGAGAAACATGAATAAAATGTCATAAGCAATCAGAAAGACAGTCGAGCGAGAGATATTGCTATAGCTTCTTGAAGAAATAGAATGTTGCTATTTCTAGAACGAAAGACTACCTCCATTTTTTCCTGCTAAACACGTGCCGTACTCACGTATCGGCAGGTTGCTATTCTAGCCAAGAACTGCAGCAGCGATTTACGGAGCGCGACTGGCTTATGCGGAGGTACCGCATCGATCGGGGCGGCATGGCAGGCCGCGCCAAGTTCGAGTCAACTGAATTATGTTCCGTCTATGTCGATTTGCACGCCATCCCTGCATTAGCTATTGGCAACGGATCATAACTGCCTCCGGCTAGTTCGCTGTGCTCTGCAAATCGCTTCCGTTACACTTTCGTGAGAATTTATATCGGAAGTATGCCTGTGGAGAAAGGAAAAAGAGGACCTGTTACCCATCTGCCTATCTCTCTTACTCCTGTTCCTTAATCTTTTCGCGACCATTGCCGATGGTAATTGGAGTAATCGCGCGCAATTGGGAAAACATTCCAATTTTGCGACCGTAAAAACAATGCACATGTGTCTCGATTGCGACGGTTTCGCATTCGCCTGGCTGCTCGAAAAATAAGTTCCACTTCGTTTGTATTGGAAAATCGATATGACGCTGGTAAATGTATTCCCCTCTGTCTCTTCGTTCGAGCGAAGCTCGCGGACGATAAACGATAAACAGTGTGAGACGAGTATAACAATATTCTTCATGTAGCACGATACGATCGATAAGATGAAATGAGCAACGATGCGGTACGTTAGACTTTAATTGAGCGATTGTTCACATAAGCGTTCAGTTATTGGATATGTGATATAAGTAAGAAGAGAGAAATTGTAGTCGCAGATTTACGTGAAATTTATGTTATCATTCAAAATAAAGCTTTGATTCGAATAATGGATTATTTAACAACAACAATAAGAACCAAACCATGCGAATGAGAAAACAGCATGGTTAGCAATACGCAAATGATAATGGAAAAAATTTTTATTAATTGAATTATCATGAGATGTCATTCATGTCAATTCAATTCTCTTTGATATCCTCCTCAACAATCCATTATAGAATTCGTATATTCATTCTCAATACATAAAAATTGAGTCACTAGGATTATTCAATTTTTACGGAGTATCTATCGTGGAACACCTATCGTGTCAGAATCAATTCCCTTGGAATTATTCCATTTTTGCTAGAAGAGAATAGAAATCTATGGCATAATTGAATAATTCTGATCAGAATTCATTCTGATTTGTTCCTTGATAGGTGCTCAGGAGGGAAAATCACTATAATGATGCTAAAATAGTACAGTTTTTAAGCAAGAAATACAATGAAATAATTATAAATATAAGAAATTTTACTCAGAGGAAAACGAAGTATTTTTTAAAAATCTTATAAAAATAATGTAAAATTTTTTTTCTAAATAAACTCCCATCTCCTCCCCCCCCCTCTCTTTTTCTCTAAAGATTAATGTTACATGGAGAGAACGATTTTGTTAAAATATCAACTTTAACTAGATACAGATCTGAAAATAATTTTGTTGAACATAAAAATAATTACGTAGAAATATCGAGCTTGAGCAATGCTGTAAAAAGTTTTGACATTACAGCAATCAGCTTGAGCGTTCTATATAATTATTTTGATGATTCAACAAAATTATTTTCAGATCTATATCTAATTAAATTTTTAAACATATACTTCAGCAAAATTGTCCTTTTTGTGTACTCTATTAAAAATATTGATATTCCGAGAAAAAGCTAAGTTAACATGAAATAACTTCATTATCTGATAATAACAAAAACTTGATGGATTGATTTGTAATGGATTGATATTATTCTTATTTTTAGAAATAAAAAGTTTAATTACAATGATTATTGAATTGCCCCACCCGATATTCTAAAACGATGGCCGAATGAACATCCACAAATTGCTGATCTGTCGGCAAATGACGCGCGCCTGTAAACACCAGACAAGACGGATCGATGAGCAGAAACAGCAAGGCGAGTGTAAGACGAGCAAACGGCGTAGTCCTAACGTGTACATAGACGTGTTTGCGAGCAAATATAGTGGAGCACCTGCAAAATTGAGCGCGAGCAGGATGTGCATACAACATCCGACGCGGCCTGCAGATACTGCATCTGAAATTTAAACCGCCTCATATATTTTCGGTCCCTTTTCCTCCCGCTGTTGCGTTTTCACGATTCGCGTTTCCCTTGGTATTGTTTGATGTAAAGTAGTATGCAGAGCGACTCCCAAATACTATATATATATAGGGAAATTTTTTGAGTACTTGAAATACACTCCAAGAGAGATGGACGTCAGTGAGTTGATAATACAAAAGTACATTTGAGTTGGAGATATTATGTGTAGTGAAATGTTAGTTTTTATTTATCGTTTCGACTTTTGGTGGAACTATGTTTACTGTAATTACGTTAATTATATATTGTGTACTCGTGTAATAGATGCTTTTATTACAAATGTAG
>NW_017259336.1:3365057-3370235 GCF_001594045.1 Atta colombica | reverse complement strand
TATATATATATATATATATGACTAGTCATTAATAACAAGTCATTAACTCTTCCGGGATCGTTATAACACAATTTGTGTGACGCATTCCTCCCGCAACAGAGATATTTCACCAATAAAACCATAATTGGACACGAAGTATCGTTAGTTTGTTTATCATTATATTTCCACGATTCGGTTTCGAAATACGAGAAAAACTTTTTAATGAAAATATTTCCAACTGTCTCGTTAATTTTTAATTAAAATATTTAATATTATGCTATATTTAAAAAAAAAGGCAGTTAAACAGTTAAAAATCGTGGTAGAGGATGCATAGTTCACGAACAATCACGAGCGCGTTCCTGTGGTTCCTTCTTCGATGTTGCGCAATTCTGCTGCCACGATCGCGAGATACGCGTGTCCCGCTGTAACTCCGAGGGACGTCGTAACAAAGCGTACGTGGTAAAATCGGCATGGGAACGTTCGCGTCGTTCTAAATTATGCCCATCGACCACGGGGCCCCATAAAGATTGACAGTGACCGACCGCAAGCGTTCATCGAAAGTGCTCGGTCGATCTTCTCTACAACGTCGTCATCTTTTCAAAATGGAATTCTGGTGTGGCGGGACAAAGTTATAGTAAATCGAAATTCTGCGCAGTGCTGAAGAGCAACGAATACAACCGATATTGAAAAGAGATTTTCCAAACTTGTAAATATAAAGCAAACAATAATACCTATTATTTTCCTAGTAGAAACACATGAAGAACGGTTTTGGTGAAATGTGTAAAATTTAACTGAATACAGATTCGAAAATAATTTTGTTTGGATCATTAAAATAATTATATAAGACGTTCAAGCTGGTTGCTTGAATGTTAAAAATTTTTTCGCAGCATTATCGTTAGTGCTTAAGGATTCATAATTCAATATAATTCAATATAATTCAATATAATTATTCTGATGCTTCAATAAAATTATTTTCAGATCTATATTTAGCTAAACTTTTAAATATTTTAGCAAAACTGTTCTTTCCGTATATCGAGAATTGTATTTCAAAGCTTCGTGATCTGTATAGATTATGTCACGATGAATTGTAATATGATTATTATGATTATGATCAGTGACGTTGCTAAAGTATGTCATTGTCACTGGCGGAAAAAACATGCTATGCGCTTTATGTTTGCGTAAAACGCGGTACTCTTGTAAAAAAAGGATGCTTATGAGCATGGGTGCAAAATTGAGAAAAAGGTACACAAGAGTACGTCGAGCCTTTATAGATTTCTTAATAGAAGCGGCTTCATGAAAAAGCGGTAATGTTGGTATTGATCCCTTATGAATAAAAAGGTTCTACTATTACACACAGTCACTGGCGTACTTATTAATCCTTGCACATGGAATCCTTTGCTCTAGGATTGAAATTTAATTATATATGAAACGATGAAAAGATCTTTTTTTATTATGCTTGAAAATATTTGGAACAAAATAACAAAGCGCTTGAGAGTATTAATATTAGAAATTCGAAATACAGTTTTATATTATATAATATATATTAGGTATGTAATAAATAAAATTATTACATTAAATAAAAATATAACAAATTAATTATTTACGTGTAGACAATTATGTCGTATAATCGTATATACAATAGATTAAGTTAAAAGTTAAAAATTGCTACATTTTCTTTTTTACAGTTCTTTGAATTCTAAAGGAATGTTGATTATAAGCTTGAAAAAAACATCTTTAATCTCGTTATAATATTAACAAAGAAAATAAAAACGAAGGAAATGAGTTTTTCAATTTGTTTGTACTTCAACTGCATTTTCATACTTAAATACGAATATATAAACTCTTTTTTATTAGATTTAAATTTAAACTTTTATTAACTCTTATGTTCTACTTGCTTCTTAACGCTTAACTCCCCTCGCAAGCAATTAATCCTAAAAAGCACGAGACAGATTAAATTTAAGATTTATGAAGATTATTAATTCTTATTTTTTTATTTGTAACTGTTACATTAATGTTTGCTAATTTAATATATTTCAGAAAAATTCTTATCTGTTTAATATGAATTTTACATATAGGATTTACATATGCAAATATGCAAAATCGGAAGTTACTTACGGAAGTTGCTTACGTTATAAATTAATTCCTTCTTTCCTTTCTTTTTTTTCTTTTTCTGACTTCTCTTCTGTCTTTCTATTTTTAGAATTTGAAATTCTTATCCATTTAAAGAAGCATTATATGCGGAAGCGCATCACATAACGTATTGAAAATTCTTTGTGATACTAAGCATCATTATTTCGTTTCGACAGTGCAACTCTGCCGGACCAGTTGTATCCATCCGTTCATCTGTTGTTTCCAGTAGCCGATTGTGGTATGTAGCACTTTTGTTAATGCCGCGAAAAGCGAGAATCGAGCGATACAAGGCATTCTGAAGATAGTGTAATTGCCGGCGCGTACAGAATCTTGTAAGGCATGCGCCGTTCGCTCGAATGACAGTGCTCGATCACTGTCACCCGGACGCTGGAATACCGCCGCGGTAAGAAGAGGCTCTTTAAAGGACGAGAAAAAGGAGGAGAAGCCGAGAAAAAGGAAGAGAGACCGAGGACTCGGAAAGTCAACGACGTCAGAATCGATCATTGCTTGCGTGTGAGAATAACGCTGATGGGGATAATAACGCTGATTTTCCTCCCCTCCAAAATAATTATATTACATTAACCGCGACTAATTATATATATATTATAATATCAATTGATTAATGACTTGTCTCATCTGAAAATTAATATTTCCTTTGCGTTCTATATATAATAATATATATATATTATATGAATTTTTATTATATATGCAGTGATTAAATAATAACAAATGATAAGAAGGAATATATGGCAGTTCTTAAATAAAAAGTTTCTATAAAAGTTTCTTTTTTGAATTATTTTAAAAATAAAATTATCTTTGTCATCACTTTAATATTAAATGTAAAAAATTGGTTACATTATAATATATTTTTAAAAGTATAAAAATATAAAATGAAAAGATATTAAAAAATATTCTCATATATATAGATATGTGTAGCAAAATTACTATTTCTTATTTCACTAAGGCTCATAATTTTGTGGAAAATCAGAAACGATTGACATAAAATTTTCTCAACAGAAGCAGGTATATTTCGGAACAAAAAATAATCCATGTTTATCAATTTATAAGAAACGAGTTCAAAAAGATATAATTGCCTATTCATTTTTATTGGCAATATGCGGCAAAATGCGTTGAAAATGTAACTTTACTGTTAAATTTTTCTTGAATAACGAGAAAATATCATCTCTGGCGCTGGAAGATCCTTTTAAGCCTGCTACTCCTCGGGCAAACAAAGTTTACAAACGAACGAAAATTCGATTTAGAGTCCCATACATCATACGGCGTTCTCCATCCTCCTCATCCCCTTATTCTCCTGCTTCGCCATCATTTCACCTAGGAAATTCACGGCATGGCCCCGAATCTCGACGACAGACAACGGATATCTAATTTTTCTGTTTCGTAAAGTTTCAAGCGAGCGCCGATCGTCGCGACATTCCGCAAATTCCTCGCGAATTCGCCGCACTGAAAGTCGTACGAACCGTTCGTTTCTGCGTTTCCGCCAGAAGATTCTGACAAATCACGTTTCGGGAAAGTCATTTTACAGAATGCCGAGGAATGCCGTTTGTTTCGCGTTGTCCACGAAGCAAATAAATCATCAAAATTCTAGACGAATATATTTGCAATACGTACAGATTGAAAAAGAGAGACATGTAAAATATTACGAATAAATATTTTTGTGTATATGAATGGAAATTTTATTGATTGATTCATGTCGTTTTAATTTTTTTTTGTAAATTTTTAATTGTAAATAATTTTCGTCATATATTATGTGATTCACACAAAACACATGCTGTAGGACATCTGAAATTATACATACAGTTAGAATAACACGTGTAAAAACATGTAACAAAATCTCTCATGTTACATTATCACAAATGCAACATGTGCGCGAAAGTTAATCCTGTGAGCTCTTTTGATAGCAAGCATCGCTTTAATATTCAAACATGGTACGATTTGCGTTTAGACAAGTTTATGTACGTATGCAATTGTAAAAGAAATATGCTTTAAACGTAATTTATCTCATATCAAAAATTATTAATATTTTACAGCACAAAGACACTCGAAACCTTCTTTCATAATTACTTGTACGCGGCCTTTACGCTTATTGAGGTGAACCGGTTGAGCCTGTTGTCCATTTTTTATCACTTATACCTGATACACAACCGGATTGCAGCACGCGATGGCGTTCTCCCTAACATTCTTCTTTCACGCCTTTCAATCTCCGTATTCTCCGTGATCTCCCTAATCTACTTTAAAAATAAAAATCGCTATTTCGTCACGTAGATTGTTTTGATATTCGCATTATTAATTTTAAATCACTTTAAATAATCAATAATTCATATCAGAGTTTTATTTATATAAATTTATATGCTATGCAATTATGTAAAAAATATTTAAATAATAAAAAATATATATGAATGTATATATATAATACAAGATGTAATAAATTACACAATATTAAAATATCACAGAATATACTGTAATATATAAAATTATAAATACAATCTATCTTAAAATTTAACGCAAATTACAGATTAAAAAAGTTCCAACATTAAAAAATTTCATGGTTTCATTATTATCAATAGAAAAATATTATACACGTACAATACGTTTTTTTTTCTTATCGATTTCTTTTAAGACAATAATATTTGATATAAATGTATTGATGTCAACCAGTTTAAAAAGATCCTGTTAAAATTGACTCTATTTTGATTGTTAGCCAAATCAAAACCAATTCAAATTAGAATTTGCAAACTTCAAACGGTGTGTACGAGCTTTTGACAATTTCGATTTAATATATTTTTCCTTCAATACCTACGTCGACAAGATGAAAGCAATTTCGATAGCAGAGCTAATCACAAAGCTCTTTTCAATTATGTTAACATATACATCGTCACCAGGATCAAAAGCGATGCAGGAGTCCAATAACCGATCACTTCGTAAAGTATTAATTTTGTAAGGGAACGTTTTCTCAAACTAAATTAATTACCGTTTTAAAAAAGTTGTTTTTTGATGCAATACAATTTAAAATCTCGTCGCAATTAATAATTTCACAATTCATTACAAATA
>NW_017259336.1:3362970-3364957 GCF_001594045.1 Atta colombica | reverse complement strand
TATATATATATAAGTGTATAATATCTTTATATATAAATATAATATAAATACAAATATAAATTTATAATAATAAAATGTCATACACAAACATTCAGTATCATATATTTTTTAGAATCCAAAGTATTTGACAATCTTAGCATCGACTTACTCTCGTTCGTGCATTTCGATCGTATAAGTGTGTACCGGCATGTCCCCTTCCACTTTTTTTCATTTATCTTTCCCTCTCTTACTTTAACTGATGCATTAATTATCGTGAAACGCATCGTGTAAGAATAGCAATGGCGGAGAAACTGGAGAGGTGGTCTTCTAATGGTGTGAAAGGATGCAAAGAGCGGCGCGACCCTCCAAAGGGAACGGGTACACGCGGGTATGATAAGAACTGTACACGTCAAACCACGATCACTAATAGTACACCTCCGGTCGAAGATAATTATCGGGCCAGTCGCGAGGCTACTCGAGTCGGTGCAGTGGCGCACGAAGGTGTGGTTGTCGAGGATCGTCTTTATACCGACGCCGTCGCCGATCCTTTTATGCAGCAAGTTAAAACACGTCGGTGTTCGCTATTTAATTTATTAACGCAAATTGACTCTCTTATTTTATTTTCTGATAATTTTTAGTAATATACATACACATCACGCTAAGGTGTAATCGTCATGCAAATGATTGCCTCGCTCTTGGAATTCAACATCTTACTGATGGCTTGACCTTTACAGTTCTGGTTAATATGCTTTTATGTTTTTTTGTCTAAGACAGGCCTGTCTAATTTTAGCTCCAGAGTTAAAACGTAAAGCCATCGATGCAAAAAATTCAATAATGAGTAATTTTGGAGACTATAAAGTAATAATAAACGTTGCTCAAACATCGACATTTTACAGCCCTCGAAATCTTAATCACATTGATTTTTTTTGTGTCGACAACTTTGCGTTTTAGCTCAGCGGAATTAAAATTGGACAGGCCTAATCTAAAGTAAGAAACATACTTCTGAAGTTTTTTTCTTAAAAGCAAAAGGACGAAATAATATTTTCCGAAAGGACGAAAATATTCGGTGTCGTTGTCATAATTTATAATAAGGTAATCCCTACAGTCCTATCTCGAATTCTATGTCAAAAGGACACGAAGGCACTTGAGTATTCATACAACATCAAAAAAGAGGATTACGAATAAACGTTTAGTTTCACGTTACGTGTCCGCGTAACACGAATATAAATTGCATTATATAACATAATCTCCAAGATTATAGTATGTAAAGAATTATTTCCATTACCTCTCCTCTCCCCTTGTGACTAATAGAAAAAGGATTTTCTGTGAGAAGCTCTCAGCATGAGAAAACGGCGTCTACAGTCGCGCGCTGTGTTATACAAAAAACTAAAAGAGGGATAATAAAGCTGGAGCGGTGTGAAATAAAATATAGCATTGAATAAACGCGGAATACGCGATACGCTGCTTTCATGTCGGCCATTATTCGTTCGGCGCGCATCCTTTTTCAGCGCTGTGGCCATTAAAGTATGTAGCTGTTTTAAGATTTAGAACGAGCGCGATGTTCTCGTTCGTTCTTAAGCGACTTGCGTTTCTGTCAATGAAAATTTCATCTCACCACAGGAATTGCCGTCTGTAGCTTTACGATTCCCGCGAGCAAGTTACATTGAGCAAAGCGATAAAACGGTTGAATTAAAAAACTGATTTGGAAAAGATAGCCGCACTCTCACCATGAAAGCGTAAGTCCTCGAAGCAATTACAACCGCCATGGCTTAAGAAGCGAATGCGCCCTCTGAAATTTTGTATTACTAAAAGATACTCGCCGTTGCGCGATATTTCCGCGATAAGATCCTAAAGGAGACGAGGCTGTCGCTCAAATCTCATTAGCACGATCTCAAATCCTGCTCAGCGTGTCAATTCTGCGTAATTTATTTCCTTGAATATCTCCTTCTCAATGTGATCCTTGTATATTTAAAACATGAAACTATAAAAAATAATACTCTATTTAAAA
>NW_017259336.1:3336137-3362870 GCF_001594045.1 Atta colombica | reverse complement strand
ATTTTAATATAATTTTGTAGCCATAGAATACTCATAAAATTAAATCTTTACTTAAAAAAAATTAAATTCAAAATTGCGTATCTTTTTGAGAAAAATAGTTACAGAGCAATGTTTAAAAAGTGTTTGAGAGTGTTTTAAAATCTCAACTTTTTGACTGTTTCGAAATCTCGTGTCTTTGCAACGCCTTCACTAAAAACGGCATTAATTTAAAATAAACTTTGACATGTATAGAGAAGACATTTTTTCTGCAATTTTTTTTAATTAATTGTATCATATAATACATATAACATTTCAAATATTTTTTTAATCATTACGTTATGATTTTTTTCAGTGCATTGAAACGACAATTGACGATTCTTTAAAAAGAAAAGATATGAAAATATACTACTCATTTTAATATACTATTCTCTTTCCATATCAGTAGGTATTCTGTCGCAATAATTCAAGTTACTTGTCAAATTCTGTAAGGTATCTTCTTGACATTAAAAAAAACTTAGAAACATTTTCGATATAAAGATTTCTTTATAATTATATTTCTTTATATTTCTAATTATTTCTTTAAATTTATTATGTGCGTAATTGTAGTGACTGCCCAGCATTCGTCATTCAACAATGTATTCGCGACGATTCGTTATAATTTCGTGAAATTAAAAATTTTAACTGTCGTGAAGTTATCAGAGATTATCACGATATATTATTATCGAATGGCAAATATATGATGTGCATTCGCAACAATTACACATAATAGAAAAGTAAAATTTTTATATCGAAAGTGCAATTTTTTCAAATACTAAGAAGATACCTTACAAAAGTGTAGCTCAAATTGTTGTGGCATATTAGCAAATACAGGTTTTAGAAAAAAGACTTCAAAATGTACTACTCGCTTTAAATCATAATAATTAAAAAAAATATTTTAAGGGGGGAGAAAATATTATATTTAACAACACGATTGAAGAAATTTGTTCTCTTCGTATACGTTATCAAAATTGAAGTTTATTAATTCTTCAATTTTTTAAGATTTTTTTAAGTTTTTCTTTAAGTTAATCCATTTATAGTAAAATAACTGCAGAGATACGGAGTTTGAAATATTCGAAACCTAATGTTTAAAGTTTTTAAATGCTTTTTTAGACTTTGTCCTATCATTCGATTGTTTTTCGCAAAAAGACATGTAATTTTGAATTTGATCCTTTTTAATGTTAATTTTAAGTTATGCTTTAATTTTCTTAGTGCAGTTAATTTAAAATATATTTAAAATTTTCGATAAAAATGGCACACCTGTACGTAAACGAACGTGTTAGTATTTTAAAGAAAATATAATTCCAAGAAAAATATAATTCTCTTATTATTAAATTTCACCATATACATATATATATTCTTGTTTCAATAATGATGTAGATAGATTAGGCCATCCCAAATTCTTTGTATTGTATTTCACATTTATGCGGAAGTCAAGAAATTATCTAATCTAAGATTAATGCAGTTCAATGCGTACCTTAAATATGTACAGCGTAACAGCAATATTGTTCGCGAGAATGGTGCGACTCACTGAGTATTAATTATGACGATCATTATAATACGTTATTAATAGATATATTAAGTTGTTATTGTTGAGATATATTATCCGCTGCTCAGCGAATCCGCGATAGTGAGTTTTACCGCCGGAACTAATTTTCGAGCAATTAATGTTACCGTTACCCCTGGTGTAATGCATACTTTAGTAAGGCGCGACACGTGTTTGCTGTTGTTCGTAAATGCTACTCCGGGTTGATTCTGTGAGAACGCGCGCACGTGACACATGTTGTTACCATTTCGTCGGTACATGAGTGCGAAGGGGAGGGTTGTTTGCAAAGTACATTTCTCTGTTAATTGCAGACGCGATGTCTTTGCAAGATTCACGATACTTGATTCCCCCTTTCCACCCCAACATGTAACAGGAAAATGGTATTCTAAAATAGCCTTCTGTCATTAAGAAAATTTGAATTCTATCTACCAAATATCAATTTTTTAAAATAAAAATGCATTAAGAACGTATGAAATGCATGTTTTTAAATATAAAAAGTGGCAGAAAATTGGAAATTTATATTTTCCGCATAAAAATGAACGTTGTGTATGTGTGTGTGTATATATACAGATAGAAATTCAGTAACATTAATATTTACATTTTACGATACAATTTTATGGTTCAAATAAAAATTTTCCTATTTTATCTTAATTATTTTTTTTTAATATTCTATTTAATACTCAATTATCTCAAAAAAGATCCAATTAAAGACACTAAATACTTTGATAATGTTTTAATCATTTCTTTAAGTTGCCTATTACGTATTTCGACAGATTGGCATGAAAAATAATTATTCATTCTCTAAGGATGATATTTTAGTTAAAGATCACGACGTCTCGTTTTCTATCATACTTTCTCATGTCGATCTAACGGCCGTAAAACATATAACACATTTGACATATAACGACGAAGAATCGTTTTATCGCGCACGGCGTTATTCGGCGATTAAATACGACATTAAATCACTTCCGCTCGATTAGGAAACGCAGGGAAATTCATTTCGCGACGAGAATGCGCAATTTATGCGATAACGAACGACCAAACGATTAATGTAGTCTATCGGGATTCCTTTTTGACATCGCGAACATAAAGTAACTCCGGTGGTTTGCGTTTACTCGATTGTTGTCAGAATAAAGGAATTGAATTTTCGGATAATATTCATTCACTGCCGATAATGACATTAAAGTGTCACGAGATAACGACTTTGCCATGGCAAACTGCCTTATCATGCGAATAAGAAAGCGGAAGCTTTCACCAAGAGCATCCATTTTCTCGATTCCGCACTTTCTGCTAGATGTTTTGCACGCTGATTAAAAGAATAGCGAGAATAGCGAGATGCGTTACTGTTCAAGCAGCTTTTAATAACGGAACATTATAAATCATGATCAATTAGTCACATGATCAGAAAATATACTTTTGTAATATTTTTATAATACGTTACGATGATAAGATTATGTAATACCGTCACAGCTATAAAAAATATATTTATATCATAAAATATCATAAAATATATTATTTTCCGTATTGCCTGATGCTATGTGACTACAAATCGATTCCGCTTTTATACAATATTGCCACACGATATTGCCATTCAATCTTCAGCGACTAGTCAGTACTCTCACGCGATGCAAGATGCGAACAAAGGCCAGCGTTGGTCTGACTAGTTTAAATTGTACATGAATAAATCCTCCATCAGGAGAGCATGCTAATCTCGCGCAACAAAAGCTCCTGGGTGTTCTGGAAGCTGTACCAGTCCGTCTACGTGACCATCTACATAACACGCGGCTGCTCGAATCCGCTCGCGTTCAAAGTTCATTTCGTTTCGAGTGCGCGGGGACCTCTTGCGTCGTAAAACTCTCGCGAGAGCCACCGAGAAAGCGAACGATAGAGAGAAAGAGAGATAGACGTCATCATGTCACAACCGTGAAAAGTTTCGAAATATTAGTTCTGTAGGCAAACACCAGAAGTTGGAAACTGTCTGGAATTGACTATGTTATCGAACGGTGGTGACGAACGAATGGTAATTCTGTTTTCGTAACAGCGTTGATCAAAGCGTCACGATCAAACGGACTTCTGTAATATGGTGCCTGTCCTAATCGCGCGGCTTAATCGAGAAGCGAGCGCGAGCTTGCAAGCCCGGTTAGGTTGTGCGCTAGATAGAATGTATACCACTTGCCTGGCAAGTAAATTCGCTGGCTTGCGCTGCTTTAAAATTGTAATGTATTGTAATGCGGCAAACTCTTTCCTCTTTATTTCAGACAAGTGTCAAAGCTCAGTGAATATATAGCAATGATGCAATATTTTCGTGATGTATCGGCAATGTGATGTGACGACAATAAATGAAATATAATATGAAAGAACTTATTGGAAATATAAATGAAATATTATTACAATAAATGTAATGCTTTTCAAAAATTATTTTAAATATTGAAAAATGTTAATGTTAATAAAGTCAAACTATAAATAAATAGATAAATAACAATGTATAAATTTAATTTTTGAAAATAAAACCTCTACACAATGTTGATGTTAAAAATTGACAATAACTTTTATTATAAATCAAAATTATCTAATGTAAAAAAATATAAATGCCAATCATAAATTTTACTGTGAATTAAACCTATATTCGTTTATTGCTAGTTTAATAATATGATATAAAATATATAAATGTTTCCTTTATTGAGCCATCCTCAGTATTTGAAATTATTATTGAATACACATACAATATCTTATTATGAATAAACATAAATATGTAAATGTAAAAAGCATCAAATAAAATGTAAAACATGTCAGATTTAATCAGATTAAACCTCTATCACGTGTCAGACTTAATATTAATTTGTATTGAATTACGAATTTTTTAATCCGAATAAGCAGGAAATGATTTTGTCCTATCTTTCAACTGAGAATTATTGAAATAATGCTTTTAATTAGCGGTTTCCTACAAGTCTTTTTAAGCATTCTTGAGGATTTACTCAGTGGAACACACAAATCCGTTTGCGGTTCGCAATCGAATTCCGAGATCGGATTTACCTGGAATCGTTTCCGGAGTAGCAATGAGTACGTAACGGAGTCGGATGATATGACTAATTAGGCAAAAGCGAGTCATCTTCGTTCACACGAAAATTATCCAACCGACTTAAGATTCTGAGAGATGTCAACAGTGGGCTCAATATAAAATTGTGAAATAATCATTACCTTTCCTTTTCAGTAATTAAGGAAACTATGTACTACTTTCTACAATAATTGCTGAAAGAGAAATGATTGCAATTACTATAATTTAATTCTAATTTATTATTATTTTCAGTGCTTAACTGTATCTTCAATTATAAATATAATTATTATTACTAATATTAAACAGTAGATAATTACAAAAAATGAAGTTTCTAATCATAATTATTTTCCTGTGCAATGCATTGTCGCAAATATTAAATACTTTCTTCTCAATGTTCATCTGAATTATATTGAGAATGTGAATTGAAAATGTGAATAATTCTACTTAGTCTACTCATGATAATTTTTAAAAATAATCGTTTTTATTTCTGAATAATAAAGTATACGTGCAATATATGTTTGAATGTGCGAAAAATATAATTGGAAAAATAGATCCCATTTTTAAGGGCAAAGTCAGATAAGCGAGGAGACACTCGTGTGAATGCGTGTGCGCCATGCGTGAAGATAGAGAAAGGCACACATAGCATCGCTTAAATCCCCTTTCTAGGCTTCGGAAACCTCCGCGGCAAGTGCATTTTGTTGTGCGCCCAGAAATCTGTTATTCAATTTGAAATGGCTTTATCGTGCGTCTGAAACCAACCCCAGATTTCGCATTGATGCCAAACTACATGGACTATGAAATCCGTCCTCCGCACACGCTGAGCACGCACAGACGTACATCCGTACGCACACAGGCGCGCGCGCGTAGGCGCTTTCCTCTGCGTTTCTCTCTACTAGCAGACTACCAACAATAATGGTGAGACTGAGTGCTCGAAACTTTCAACGACACTTCCAGCGTTTTCCTTCGAGTGTACGGCGGGATAGAAAAGGCTACGATCAGAAAGTAAAATACATCGCACCTGCAGAAAATAAATATAATCCGAGAACGTGTTGAAGCATAATACACGGGAAAATATAAGCTTTTGAAAAATCATGTAATTATTCAATGTATGTATTAAAAAATTCAGTTTCATCACAACGTAATTACATTATTATTATATTGTATGCATAAATTAATATCATTTCGTTAATGTTAAATAATAGTATAACTGACATCTATATTAAATTATTTATCACGTTTTTTCTGAAATTGTTAATACCATAATTCTGTATTTGCGTATTTCGTATATATAATTAAAAATAAATTATTAAATAATACCTTTGAATGTTACATTTGAAAAGTTTAATTTACATCGCAAATGAGAGACCATTATTATAGTATGTAAAATTATTATTTATACATATTTTATATACAGGGTAGGAAAAGACTTATTACAAGACTTATTCCAGACGGGAGGTGATTTCTTGAACAAAAGGTCAAAAGTATGGAATAAATTTTTTCCGCGGTTTTTCCGAGAAATTAAATTTGAAAATCGCGTACTTAATGAAGATACAGTTTGTAAAAAGACACTGTATAATCATCATGTTTATATAACATTCGTACAACTTTACGAACAACGATTAGAAAAAACGAAAGAAAAAATTTAAAAAATTAAAGAAACTGTGATAAATAGTTAAATGTTATTTATTTTATCAAGAGAGAAATGCTCACAACAAAGTCTCGGACGAAAAAAGTTTATTCTGCACTTTGACCTATTTTTGTTGTAAAGAAATCTTCGTACAGTTGTACTATAGGTTTAGTTCCGATTTTATTATTATTATAGGCTTGTTTCCACTTTGTATCAGTAAAATACTTCAAGCCAAAAGTAAAATATTTTTTTATGAAATGGAATTATGAGGTGAAATAAACTGTATATATGGAACTGTATTTATATGGAGTAAAAACATATTTATTTATATAGAGTAAAAAATCGGTAGTATAATTTAATGAAACAGAGAAATGAAATATTCACAAAAAGAGGAATTCTATATCCATTATTCACAAACAATTAGTAACTGTAAACATTATTAATCACGAAGAAAATTCCGGAGTAAAATTTGATAATTTTATCGGTACGAGATGCAGGAGCTTGAAATATATATTGACAGTATCGATAATCTAATATTATTTATGTTTGGCTTTTACAAACACGTTTTTAAACTTTATAGAAAATCTAGCGGCGTTGGCAAATGATTTTCGACAAAATTGTCATTTGCCACGTTTGTCATATGCAGACCTGTCAATTGCTAACACTCCTGTACACTCAATATGACAGCTACTTGCAAAAACTGCGTATACCTGATAGGTACACACCGCGACACACTTTTGAATACTACTAGATACGGGACGTTCGTAAAATATTATATTTGCGAATACAAATAATAGGGATTCATGCGCATTCAAGATAACGAAGCATACAAAATGGTACATATCCATCTATATATGTCATATGCGACATCCGATAACATTCGTGCAAGCGCATACAGAAAACACGAAGTCCGTAACGCTCTCCATAAGAGTGTGGTAATTCTGCATTTTTACATCTCGCCGAACAAGAAATAAAAAGAAAGGGAAAAATGGGAGAAAAAGGATAAGAACGAAAGAAAGAAATCTGTAGTTATTCCGGTCTCGGATATCTTGCCTCGTATCTGCTAATCCGAATATGCACGAAATTAGCGGTGCGAGGCGGGATCGTAAAACGTTAACCCATTTTCATCCTATCGATCCACCTTTCGGGTCGAGTTGGGCTCACGTGCAAGAAGAAGAGAGAAAGAGTGGGAGAGAGTGTGTGTATGGGGGGGGGAGCAGAGGAGGGGCAAACAACCAGAGAATTATGCCAGACCAGTCATTAAACGAATGTTTAAAAGTATTTAGATTGGTATTTGCCAATTAGCGAAAGCGTGAAGTCGAAATAATGCATCGAATATGCTGTTGGGATCAGGTTTGGCTAATCCGCTATGTTATTATAAAAAAGAGACAACAAAAAAATTTCTTTAATGCGTAATATGAAGTACTTCATTAGCATCGAGAGGTGCAATAGCAGGTTTGGCTCTGATTCTAATTCTTTTTTATGAGAAGTCATGAAGAAACTTTCAACTGGTTCGCGGATATCTAATGAAGTGAAATAAGGAGATTTTTAAGTCACGAATGAAATTTAATTGCATCAATTTTACATGACAAAGTCAAATCCGAACATTAACAAGCGAATCCCTTCCTTCTTTTTCCTACAAAAATCACAATGAAATATTGTTTAATTACAAATAATAATATCACTGCAACATTGCTTGCAACATTGCTGCAACATTGCTTGCAATTAAAACTAAGTAAGGCTCTTGAAATAATAATTAAGAATTAAATAAAAAAAGCATAAAAGAGAGAGAGAGAGCCAACACAGTTATTTGTGCGTAAATTAGTGTTTATCGCAGTATATGTATTACAAATAATGTGTTTTAAATAAAAGTATTTCAAACATTTGCCCCCTCAGCTCTATCGACTTATATCCTATACAGCACAGATCATTCCTATACATTACAACGTTCCAACAATATTGCAATAACATTGAAAACGTTGCTATAAGCTTTTGTGCTGTATGAAATATAAAATGCATTAATGACAGTAATTTATCGTTGTCAAATAATTTGGTCTTTATTTAATGTTCAATGGAAATGGACATTAAGAATCGCAGGCGCAGGTCCTATATATGTTAGCTTCACACTATAAACGCACTATAAACGCATATGTATATGTGTTAGCAGGCACGTATACATGCAATCGCATAGAATAGGACACGCGCGCGGGCGCAGGTCGCACAGTCGAGATTCAGGTTGGGCGGAAAAGCAGAGGTGGATTCACCTCCTGCAGGTTTGCAGGTACGTACACGTAGTAGGTATACGCGCACTCGATTGGCGTCGGCCGGCGTCCCGGGAGGGGCGCGACGCAAGCCAAGAACGAACGTTGATACTAAACCGCGGCCCGAGCTGCTCCGAACGACAGTCCAACGAGCGTGTGTTCCGAGGCCGGATCACGGTGGTCCATCCGAGCGGCCCGGACGCGCCAACCGATTCCGTTTTTCGATCGTTACCGCGTTTGCCGCGTTACGTCACTTCATGAACACGCTCGAAGGATATTATAGCGGAAGAAAACCGTGATCCGATGAATTTATTCAAGGATCTTTACAGTTGACAAATGTCTTCATTGATTTTGAATGATTATTGTGCCAATTCGCTCGCAACGTTGTCATTATTATCATTAGCATTGTGATATCATTAAGACGGTGAATTAGTCACGTAACTTTCGCGAAAAGGATCAGCTAAACGACGTGTCCGATCCCTTCGATCTTAAAAACACAGACGTGGTTAGGACGAACGCACAAGGAGGACAGCGAATAATTTCTCATACGTGTCCGGTGTACGTGTGTGTGTCGCGCGTGTTTGTGTGTGTCATCAATAGTGTGTGTGTTCGTCGAATCAGTGCTTCGGTAGCGCGGGCTACCGGTGATCCAGCGGGTGAGTGCGATAGAAGTGCTCCAGTCGCTCGCGTGGGAAAGAGAGAGAGAGGGAGAACACAAGGGTGCGCTCTCTTCGATGCGTGCCACTTCCGGCTAACCGGAAGCGCCCGCGTGCGAATGCCCCCGAGATGCGTCCTGTGGTGCGGTCGCCACGAGTGACCGCGACAGTGCAGCATCCAGTGCCGCGACCCACTCGGCCGAGTGAGTTCCGGTTACTGATTAATCTGTCGGTGTAATTAATCCGACTTGTGCGCGCCCGGTTCGTCGGCAACCTCGTGAAATCATTTCCATCCTCGCGTCCGGATTCATAAACTAGTGACCCTGTGAGAGTGACAAAAGGAATTGGTCCAATTACCTTGATTAATAAAAAGACAACAAGGAGAAATGAGAGAAAGAATAAAGTGACTTGATTGAATGTTTAACATCGTTCTTATTTATCAAAGAATAATAACCGTAAACAATCGATAAATCAACGGGACTCTCAAATAACGGTTTAAGAATGACGAATGATTTAAGACGTCCATGTAAAGACTTGTTGAAGTGGAATGTAATTTGACTTAATAATAGACTAATAGTTTCTATTTATTACAGACAGTTCATTTTCTATCTTCCGCAAGACGATTTAAAGCTTCTGGTTTATAAAAAGTGATTCAGTGACCCGAGGCTAGTGCAGAGGATTTATTTTAATCCGATTGCTTCCCAAGAAAGAAAGAGAGGGAGGGGGAGAGAGAGAGAGAGAGAGAGAGAGAGAGAGACAGAGAGAGAGAGAGAGAGCGTCCAAACTTCGTGTCCCAATTCGTCGAGAGTAATTCGAAGATGGAAGGCGAAGTTTAACTTAACGTACGAATCTACATTGCCGTTGCTCGTTATTGACCGAGGACGATACGAAACTCTTGGTAAACAGTGACCTAAGAGAAACTAAGGAAATTTGTTTTATTTCAGTCACTATCCCTGTACGCTATCATTTAACTTTGTAACTTGATTTAAGGCGATTTTGAGATAAAATACGAAGATAATTTAACTTATAAACACACTGATTTCGTGCTACATTTGTTTCAATTATTCAATCGCAGAATTGTAAGTTCGTATTCTTATTTATAAAGGATTATTTGAGATGAACGAAGATTGACCGAACTATTTTAAATCTGTGGTATAATTTATAAAAAAAGATTTTAGGCTACAAAATAAAATTTGACTTCAATGCATATCCAAACTCGCTTTCCAATTCATAAGTGATATCTAAATAATATCAAAGGATTATTTGCGACCACTTTAACCGCTATTAATCGACGGCGACCTCGAGAAAATCAACAGGCGACTACATTAATTACTCATCTTGTGAATGAATTTTTAACATGGAAGAAACCCAAGGGTCAGTCGTTACTTCACTTAAAATGAATATGTCATGAACGCGATGTTCGCACGCGCAGTGGCATTTAATGCGTGGTACAAGTGCACATTGAGATAAAACGTTGAAGTTGAGGAAAGCGATTAACTGATTGTAAAGGAAGTGCAGGAAATACATGCGACACTACCTTCGTCGTGTTCCTTTCGAAAGGTCTCTAAATTGCGAAAGTTTTCGATTGCTATTAGATGAAGCAGCACGATCGTAAACAGGATTAATACATTAAGAATTTTCATTTGTCGATAGTACTATGAATGTTGTATGAGCCTGATTTTCTAGCAAGAAGGAGAATTTTTCTATCGAAGATGATCGTAAACACCTTCGAGGTGGAGTATCGAATAGATCGAATACAGAATTTATGTGCCATCTGATAAACGCTAGTGGTTGCAATATTTAATGGGCAGAATAAATAACAGTGTATTAATTATATGAGTAATTAATGGATTGCATGATTGTGATCCTCATTCTTTTGTTCCAAGATAGAGACATTATAGTGAAGAAACAATTAAAAAATGAATCGCACACGGTGGAATGATAATTGCGATTACGATTAATTAATATCTGGATAATTAACGCTTATCAAGAGTCACGCTTCTGTGAAACGGTCGGACGAAGATTGCATGCTATGGACACGCGATCAGAGTGTTATATCAAAGGAAACATTTGACAAGTGACTGGGAATCGCTGCAAGCTAATTAATAAGCGTTAACAGCAATTCATGCTGCTCAAATCAAATATTCGCGAAACTGCATATATTTCGATCATTTACAAAGGATCCAGGTATCAGTAGAAGGAAGAAGTATTGAACAGTAGATAGTAATAACAGTTACTAATAACTAAACGATATGAACAATTAGCGACGATTACACTTTCGATTCCAACAATCATAAATCGTCGTGAGTCTCGATCGAACATCGGCAAGGGATATACGAATTATTAAGCTCTGAGTTCCCAGTTGACTACGTCACATGATGCTACAATCATATAAACGCTTTTTAATACTAATTATACTAAATTACATGTCACTGTCTCACGATCGCTGATTTCTTGTCCTTCTCAAAGGACGGGAAAAGACGCAGCGACAGCCAGCCTCAAGTTCTCTGATTGATCAGACTAATTAACTTGGTGTGTGCTAGACGCAGTCGCGAAACGTTGCTGGTCCTTTGACATTGCTGCTCCGTCTCGCATGTTCTTGTGTGACATATTCGCATATGACCGAAACACGCGAATTAGGAATGGCGCAGCGCGCCATTTACCTGCAGGTATAATTAACGTGACCTAAGGACAGCCGCGGGATAGCAAGCGGTCGCGCGTCGGGATATCTTCATTGACGAATTGTTCGACAAGGAACGTCTTAATTAATAATCACGCAAAGCCATTGAGATTCGTGTACCATTTCGCATAATAAGGGAAGATCGAGGGGGAAGAGAAAAGTGAGATCGATAGAGAGAGAAAGAGAGAGAAAGAGAAAGGAAATCAGAAAGAAAGAAAAAGAAGGCAAAGCAAGCAGACAGAAAAGGAGAGCAGAGGAACAGAGAGGGACAGGAGCTCCCGGGTGCTACTTCGTCTACTTTTTATCGTTTCGTGAGGGCCCGAAAAAGAGTTCTCACGCCGCACGCGAGAGAGACCCCGAACACGCACGCAGGCAAGCACGCACGAACGCACGCACGCACTCACCCCTCCGAGGGAAGCAGAAAGCCCGCGGCGCGCGAGGGATCTTGATTTCTTCTTGCTCGTTGATTTTTTCCCCTCTCTTCGGACCTCGCTGGCCGTGCCGAGACCCGACAGTGCAACGCGCGAAGGTAAGTCCTTTTAGTCTCGCGAGCGAGAGATACTAGGAAGCGCAATAGAAATATCAAGTGCAAAAACAGATTAAAATGTTATTTTTTCAAATATTAATTCAATATTTGATATTTTTATTTGTTTTGATAGAGTCAGAAATTAAGTGATTTTCTTCATTTTTAATCTTCACACACTTTAATATATTTACTGATAAAATCTACATTACACAACACACGGCAAAAATGGCCAACTGTATAGAGAACAAAGGATTCTAAAGAAATTAGACACTAATGCATGACACGACATTTTGTAATTGTGGCAATCATGGCGTAAGAGCGGCTGCTCTCTATGCCGAAGGTCTAGGTTCAAATCCATTCAGAACACACAAAGATTTGACATCACCTTTCTGAAAGCAATGATAAACCGCCGAGAGTATATTTGTCACTGACGTTTAGAGCCGGCGTTAAAAACTGTTGGTCTCAGTATATCAGTAGATACATGCGTCGATCTTTCAGATTGCGGGTTAGACATTAGATTTACAACCCAATTCTAGAAAAATCATTGTTTTGAAACCTCATCTCCAGGTGGGAGGCCAAGGCTCGATTTGAACTATAAAAGAAGAATGGATCACAACACCACGATAACCCTTTGACATCTCTAAAGAAAATATCCGTGGAAGTCTCAAAAGTATATTATTCTAAAGAAAGGAAACTTTCAGTAACAGAAAGAAAACATCGCGAGAGAGAAAACGAAAGTAGTTGCGTATGCGCAAAGCTGGCGTGTTGCTTTTATGTAATACAAATTGAATATGAAACAGACATTCATGAGTACATGATTGGACAGAGAAATTGTATGTAATGACAAATATATGACAAAATAGATAAGGAGAAATTTGCAAATTTCCACAAAACAAAAATAAAAACAAAAATAATTAGACGTTACAAAATATTTAAATAAATATCTATAATATAAAAATATTAATCTTGTTTTTTTTTTAAATTAACAGTAAAGAAATTGCATTGTAAAAGAGATATTCAGCGATTTTAAATAAACTATTTATGTGAAAAATTCAACATTATTATAAAATTGTTACCAGAAAAATATCATTTCATTAACTTCAATACTTGTCAATACTTGTAATTCAAGAAATCTGTTCAGAAAACATCTTGAGATTTTTGAAAGCAGTGTAGTACACAAAAACGGCGCGAAATAGCAGAGTAATTGCCAATTACGTATGTTAGTTTATACTGTACTGTGTGTATGTGTTTGCTACTCGGAGAAGTATCTATTCCGGGACGAACTAAGCAACTGCCCGAGGCATGTGCAAGGGCCTCGTTAGGTCATAACTCCGATGCACTATACGGGTCGATCATCATCTAGGTCTCCTTCAATCTTATATTACTATCATATCGTAAGAGATCTCGTTCGAATTCTGTCTTCTCCTCCCACCCATTAATTTCATTAAAAATTTTTTCTATTGTAAGTTCGCTAAAAGTCGCCGAGTAATTTTCTTGGAATTTTCAGATCGTTAATTTTAGTTACCGTAGCTTTACAAATTTATAGACTCTTATAGATTTACAGACTCTTACAGATTTATAGACTCCGTTATGTAACAACCGCATTAAATCAATTTGAAAAGACATCGCTGAGCGTACATTAAGTGCATCGATGAAATTACTGCCACGTTAAACACGTATCTAACAGAAATTACAGAATGTAGAATCCTTGCATAAAGAAAAGAGAGAGAGAGAGAGAGAGAGAGAGAGAGAGAGAGAGAGAGAGAGAAGAGAGGAGAGATCCCTTATATATTCCCGAATAAATACAACGAGATACATGAAGGGCTTGCTGTTTAAATTACGGCCGCAAAGGTATTGCATTTGTTCCGACGTTGTGCCAGGGAGACAAAATTGCGCCATTTTCCGGAACAAATGGTTCCTACATATGGAAGCAATACGCACCTTCCCGTGTGTACTCACCCCTTTGGTACGAAATTATAACGGATATATCGCAACTTTCGCCCCGTAGCGCGCATTTGCGTATGTAGGTACATTTGCAGATAGTGCACCTCGGTCCTTCGCGACGAGGATGATTCATGTCCGTGCTAAGTACATTGGAAATGAAAAGTTATCGAACAACGTGATTTATTGACGAATGTCTGATGATTAATCAATCGACAAGATGTTGCAAATTTATCGGTCTTTATCTACATTTATCGGTTTTTTTCAGCAGCAAAATTCTCTCAGAGAGCAAACCGAGTTTATAAAATTAGAGATAGGAAAAAAAAAACTCGTCTTAGAAAACTAGATATATAATTTAATTATCTACATTCGTGAGCATTATTCTCTTTGAACACTACCTCTTATAAAAGTTATTATGTTATTTCATATTGCACTAATTGATGCTGGAATAGATATTGCAATTTTTATTTCTCATGACCATGATAATATAAATGTACCGTAACGTATAATTATATTGTAGTTTGCAACACTCCTTAGATCTTTATAACAAATGTTATAGCTTAAGCTGAATCAATAGAATTGGCAGTCATTATTCATAATTATGATCTTTATTTATGATATGCATGATATTTTTATTCATAAATATTCGTCATTTAATATTTTGTCATCACTATTAATGATTAACAAATATTTCAAGTACATACTTCATGATCATTTCGATAATATTTAAATTAGCAATGTGTAATACCTATATAAACCTGATATTTACAATAAATAAAAAATTATCAATATTAAATAAAATCAATATTAAATAAAATCATATGACAAAATTAAAAACAAATTTACTTTTTAAAACTTTAAAAATTCAAATACATTTGAAGATTTTCATCACGATTCAATATACGAATCACGGTTAATAAGATTCCTAGATTAGCTCTTCACAGTTTACTCTTACGTTTTATTACGTCCGGTCCGCTCTCCGGAAAGCGGCATTAATTAAGCGAGGACGTAATGCAGTGATGCTGCTGCGATCGGATCCGACAATGCAGCAATCCTCTGCCTCCCGGTGTTAAATGCACCCGAAACATCTTGCTCTCTGGAGAACAGGGGACGAGGACCTCCTCATCTACCAGAAGTACAAACTAGTTTCGAAAGAGAGATGCCGTCTCCTGCCTCTCGTGTCTCATTGCTTCCCGCGTGCTCGTCGCTCCATGCCCCGCTCCTACATTCTCTTTCTCATACGATGGAACGGAGTCGATTGGGACTCTCGTTCAAATCGGGCCTCGCTCATCTTATTCTTCAAGTTCTCTATCTTGGAAAAATCTATGTCAACCGACATGTTGACACGTGTTTAAACGTGGCGGGCGCGGAAAGAGGCGGAGCGGGAGCAGGAGAGGAAGGCTTGGAAGTCGGGTTACTGGTATGCAGTGTCGGATTTCGCGGTGTCCCGGGTGAAGGAGTGAAGGGAGAGAAACGTACACTTCGAAATGCAGTGGCACGTGTATACAGAAGGGTGTATACGCATACACGCGAGCGACATGCACGCTCGGCTTGCTGACCGTCTCATGAATCAAAACTATTCGTGATGGGAGGGAACGGACAGAAGGTGGGAGGACATACATGTTTACTTACAATAAGCGGGAGGTCGCGGTAGCTATCGCGTTCTGCTGATTCGAGAGATATGAATTTAATTTTATTATGATGTGAGTCGGGCCGGTTATCTTCGAATCGCACCTTCGCTCCCGCGGAGAAAGGGGTAGCTGTGGAAAGAGAAAGAGAGAGACAGAAAGAAAGAGAGAGAGAGAGGGGGGGGACGGGAGGGAGAGAAATAGCACAATACAATGAAAGATGACGAAGAGAGATAGGACTTTGATGACCTATTTTAATGTAACGACTGACCTTTCGAAAATGTTGCGCTCGGGAAGGCAAAGACGTGTAATTGTTCGGCTAGAGAACGTTTGATCGACGTGGAATCTGGAAACAATATAAACGGATAATGGCGAACGATGAATACTACTGCGAATCTCGCGAGCTTTCATTCTCTCGTAATCTCGCGCAGCTAGTTTGTTGGAATTGCATGCACTAAGTCACTCCCAGGTGTTCCGCGAAGCAAATGCTTGCATAAAATCTATGATTACTTTCAAGTACTGCGTAGTACTAGAGTTGTGAAAATTTGGACAGGATCTTAGATAAGAAGCATAATGTAAGATAGTACTCTGTTTTCTTGAAATTTTAATGTAAAATAAAACGCTAAAACTTGCACTGAGAAAAGAATTTGGTTGTATTAATTAGAATTTTAATTGAAAATGGAGAAATCAGAATTTTCTGATTGATCTAATTATAATTGAAATAATAAAAATTGATATAATCAGAATCTTTTTTAATTTCAACCAGAAATTTTTCTCAGTGTGGTGTTAAGAGAAAATTGAAAGATACATTATCAAATTAGAGTAATATAGAGTAATAGCAAGTTTAAAAACATTAATATACTTTTATATTAATTGAACATTTTGCGAAGAGAGAGAAAAGGGGGAGAGGGAGAGAGAGAAATGTGGCTTCACGATTAAAATAATGAATGACGAAAACTTGGAAAACTATCTGATTATTTGCAAACTGCATAACACTCTCTGACTTTCGCGTTGATCTTAAATTATGCAAACTGACATGGATAATGTCTAAAGTTGGAGCAACGAGAACCGGAATAGTAACTCGATACAATTCAAGATCCCGCGGGTACTTGCATGTTGCGCAAAATTGCACGGCACAATCTATATAAACGCACTAATTAGGTTGACAATGACATCCGGTGACTTTTACTGTCGCCTAACACGCGTCCGCGACACGAAGCGCAGGGTGTGTTTTGCGTGTGCGTGCGTGCACGCGCTAAGCCACGGTGCACGCCAACGCGAGCGGCAGACAGACACGGCTCATACTTTGCGCGTCAGTAAATTAATATTCGCGAGTGGGCGGCGCGCGTATAAATATTCAAAAGTAGGCACGTTCGGCCGTCTCGTCTGACTCATTGGGTCGCTAGTTGAGTATCTCCCCGTCGGTTTTCACTTTCCAAGCGTTTTCGCTTTCCAGTGCGCCAGGTTGCACACCCACAAACTGGATAACGTACATACGAGTTCGTGGAAAATGCATAAACGCGATTTGGTCGTTGCGACAGTCGCTTCTCTCTGACAATTGCGGCAATTAGTGCGCGGATAGTCGTTTGATAAAAAGGACAATCTGATAAATACCAATAAAAATGCCAGTATAGATTATTGGAGATTCATTGATATTCATAAGAATATATTTTTATGAAATTGTTTATAATAGTTATAATAGTTTATAATAGTTATTGCTATCTATTTTTTTTATCTATTTTTTATCTATTATCTCTTTATCAAATCCACAAATATCATGAAATATATTTACATCTTGAAACAGTCATATAAAATATATGCGAATTAAATTATACAATTAAATTATCGCATTATATCACATAAAACGAGAAAAAATATATAATAATAACTAGTGCTATTAATTATTAATTAATTGATGATAGAATATGATTACTTTAATTAATATTGACTTGTTCAGGGATATAACTTTATACTTGTTATGATTACTTAATCCATTCCATTTAGTCATCGCTGGTATGCATTTTATACAGAAAAAAAAAAATAGATTTTGCATACTGAGGTTAACGGGATGGAGTCATCGCGGTTCGAGGAATTAATTGTATCGTGTGGATAATTAATGGTCCCGAATCGATGATAGCATTTGAATCAGAATTGATAGAAACGTAATGCCACTCGATTTATATCGTACGCAATTGGAAAATATTTCAATAATGTAAACGTGGTTCGTGTATATTTATTTTTGTACGAATAATTGTCGCTGTTAAATATGCGGTGCAATTACAATTATGGGTAAAATTATAACAAAGTGTACAATAAATATATTTTAAATACATCTTTCACCGCGCACAGAAAATGTGTATTTAAGAATACTGTATATAAAGTAATCTCATATAACTTTATTAACAAAGTTACATGAGATTATTCTATATATAGTACTTTGAAAAGAGAAAAGGAGTTATTAAACGCGATAAAATTTATACAATATAATTATATTAATAATAATCAATTACAGATGTAAAATAAAATTTTTTTAATAGATATAGCTTAATAAAATACTAAATCGCAGCAAGTTAATAAAAAAAAATTAAAATTGTTCAATCACAATAAAAAAATATTCAGTTGCATTTTTGTTGAGAAAAAGCAATATGTTTAAAAAATACACTCCTGAGTTTCGATGCACGAAACGAAGATATATTATTTGTAACTTTTGCTTATAATATATGCATGATTTAATTGTATGCGCATATTATAGATACATGGGAATATCTAATATTAAATTAATGATTGTCCACCATCAAATTACCATTAGTAGAGTTATTATAGAATAAACGGCAGCATATCTGACATTTCTGATCAAGTATAATCAATCTCGTTGCAAACAATTAATAAAGCTTTATTTTTTTTGAATAATTCAAAATAATTCTATTAGCAGAAACTTCATTTCTCGAATATCATGCATGTATATTTTTAGAGTATGCACTGCGTCACTACATCGGCACGTAGACAATTCGGTTAGTACTCGCCGACTCCGATATTCTTTTTTTCAAAAGCGTTATGTGGATGCACATAATAAAGATAAGTTTATTAGAATAAAAATCGTCCGAAGCGAGAGCTAATTCTATTCACATAAAAGAAATGCCGAAGAGAGAAAAAGAGAGAGCATACCAGGGTCGAGTCGCGCGCACGTAACTAGATATTTCAGAAACTCTCATTACAATAATCCACTGGTGCAATGGTTGCGCTTTGTGAACCGATATTAAGAAGGTATTGTCACGCCGTATCGACGAATCGCTCCCACACTGTCGAACAATGCACTGATCGGTGGCTTATTAGCGCTTGCATCGGTCGATCGCGTCGCGTTGCGTCGGCGGAAGGATGTCTCCTCCCTTACAATGGAGAACATTTGGATATGCTGACGTCATTTCGCGATAATAATTAGACGGCTTTTCATGAATTTTCATCTCTGCCCTTTTCAAGATATCGGTTAATAATAGAGTTGTATTGGAAGATGTAAATGGATCACAAAAAAATTCAAAGACGTCATATGTAAGAAATTTATTTCAATAAAACGAATATCTTTGAGCGTTTCTAAATTTATATTTTTGGAATTTAATGTAGAATTCTTCCAAACATTTTTGAATTTAATGTATAATATGTTGCTAAATCATCATGTCCGATTTATTAAAAATTACTTAAAGTAATAGCTTTTAAATCTAATACTTTTCATATTTTTTTGCCGAGCAGTTTATTGCACATACTTTTATTGTGACAATTGCGAATATTATCAATCGAATGTGCATTATTAAATTGTATGTGAAAAACAACAGTGGTGCTGTATCGACTTTTGTGTTACAACGCTACGACTCTTAAACTCTTAATAGTCATTCAATTAAAAATACAGTCGAGTGCGTCTAAGCGTCAGATGGAATTAGTTATCATGCATATTTATACATGAGGTAATCAGCTTGGAACATCCATTATGAACATAATCTAACATCTTTAAGTTCTTCAGCATCAGAATCTTTTCTCATGTTTATAGAGCACAAGAAACCATATATAAGAATCGATATCCTTATTAGATACTCTATTATTATACATTTCTCTAATCCTTAAAGCGAGCCTTAAAGGCTACATTTTTTTATAAGGGCCTCTAGGGAACAATACATTTGGGTTTGGCAAACAATTTTTTTTCAATCAAAATGTCAGACATTAGGGAACATAACGGTGCCATGCAAATTTATGTATCTTTATTAATGAAAAAGTTATAAGCGATAGAAATAACAATGGAAAAGTATTCGAAAAAAATTTATATTAAAGATTAATATAAATTTAAAATGCACACCAATTTTCCGTTTCTCTGAAACTATTGAACAAATCAAACAATGCTTTATTAGGATTATGTACGAACAAGATATTTAATTCTATTATCTATAAAATATCTATATAATCATAAACTAATTCGTCGAAAGTATTTAAAATTTGAATTGTTACGGGTAATATTTAGTAATTTTTTTTATTACTTGGCATGTTATTTAGATTACAATATGATTCACATCAATCAAAACATAAAAATGATTAGATGAAGCAACCATTCAAACAAATAATTGCGAAACAAATGTTTTATGTAACCTTAATATATTGTATTGATCAATGCGTATATTTCAGAATCCTGATTGATTTTCATGAGCATTTCAATTCGTTGATATCATCTTTTTTTTTATTATTAAAGTTAGCGAGAGTGTTAATTTTAAGAGAAAAAAATCGAAAAAATAAGTTTATCAAGTCAATCTATAATTCAATATCATAATTTTCATCGAATTTATTCTATCATATGTTACATTAATTCGAATCAATATATTACATTAATTTATTTATCACTAATAGAAATGAAAATAACTCAACATACGGCAAGTAATTTTCTGTGATAAAAAATTGTAATGTAAGAAATTCACCGTTCATATTTTAATCTCAAGTTAACTCATAAAATATCGCAAGCGCTATTGCAGAATAAAATTATAACATCATGATTTTAACTGCATCACGCTTAGTAACACCACACAAGGTATAAAGCTAGTTTTCAGCTGGACCGCGTCGCGGCGACGGGGTTAATGAAGGCGCAGTCGTGGCCATTGCGGGATCATAAGCGACATTAGCTTTATTAAATAAAATCGCATCAAGAGGATTGTATAGGGCAGAGTTAATTGAATGATTGGGTCTCATACGCTCACTGGACGCATCTCACCGAGAACACACACATATACACCATGCGTACGCACATACATGCACGTGGTTGGCCTGTATTCAGTGTGCGTCCGTTCATATGTCGTAAAACACTTTGGTGTATTTCGTTTGACGTAGTTTGTGCATTAGTAATGCAAATTCTGCGTCGGCCGCACGGCCGGCTTTGGCAACGCGGATTTTCAGAGATACTGGCGCGACTAGTGCCTTTTCAGCCGTTCGAGAGGGATGGAAATTCCGCATCGCCAAGGGCGCGTTAATTTTGATATGTACGTCCGCAACCGCCGGGCGAATTACACCGCCGCCATGCATAACGCATGGGAACCGAATGAAAATCGACTGCAGCACGGAGAAAGACAGGCAGAGAGAAAGAGAAAAGGGAAAACGCCAAGGCAGACGTTGTCTTCTTGTCTCTTTCGACCGTACAGCTTCACGATCTTCTACGCTTCACGATTCGCTATCTGAGAGTAAAACGTTTAACTCTTTCCACTCTCCTTCAATGTTGCGATGTTGTTACGGTAAATATTAAAAGTTGTTTTCAATTTTAAATTCACCTGATGCTGTTCTTAAAGTCAGAACATCAAGTCGAAATTTATAGTAATATATGTATCAAAAGAACGAAAATATCTCTTTTTTTTCATGATGTGAATGAATCTCTTAAGATTATTGTTACATGTTATAAGCATAAAACATTATAATTCAATAATGTTTTTCACTTAAAACATTAATAAGAAATTGATAAAAAAATTCGATGAATTCGTACGGAAGTGCATCGCAGTGTATTAAAAGAAGATATATCATCGATAATTCAAGATAAGATGTTATGACTTCTAAATTTCTATTATTTTGTCGTATATCTGAAGCTGTACATAATTCTTTTATTATGCGACACGTGCAAACGCTAAAGTGAATTTACATTTATTTATGGATAATTATTCTATCAATTTATTGAAATAGAAGAAAAACTGGTATAAATAATAAATTATTGTCTGAAACTCGTATCTATAATTACGTTTGCAACATCTTTTTGTAAATTACTGCATGATACATTACAAATTTAACATATTTTTCTATATCTGAGTTTAACTTTCTATTATTAGGTAATCATTCTCACTCAGCTCGGAGAAAAGTAATTTTCTTTGCGTACGACGAAAATGCTTTATCCGGAACAACTCGATGAGCCAGTCAACATTTTGATCTTTCGTCGCTGTTTGCATCGTCGACCTTACGCTTCTTCGAAGTGTTACTTTGCGTCGATTTCATTTTGCGCACAGTTTCGCTTCGTAAAATCCCTCAGTGTCCCTTTTCTTTCTCCTGCCACTTTGTTTCTCGCAACGCATTTATTTTCAGCATCAACACTGTTTCATGGGCGTCAAGATTCACAGATTTTGGATGCCTTCGCAAAGACATCAAGGGCCATTGCAAACACGAAAATTGCGGCGGTCATAACGAATCATATCCAGCGGACTCTTGGGGTAAATGCAAATGGCCGAGAAAGCTCGCTGATTCTTTTGATCTCTTTGAGCGTCATTTCTGAGATTTGTTTTTTTCGTACGATTTTAATATTATGGAATACATGAAATCATAGAAATATAAAAGCTTTAGTGTGATTGACTGTAATTTTAAACGTACTTCTTATTATATTATCAATTTCTGAACAGGTATAGTATAGCACACAAAATTTATATTAAACTAAACTATAACTCAAAACTAAATTATAGAAAAAATAATTCGCATCATGTTAAACAAAGGTTTGCAATAGTGAAAATAATTAATATTCCAGATTTTATTATTTATTGTATAAACTAATTTCTATTAGTATCTGTAAATGAAAAATATCGTAATTTAAGAAATATATTTTAATATTTTATCTTTAAAATTCAGAGCTTGGAAATATCGTCGCGTATAATCGCATCGTCTGTACTCTTTCTTTCGTTAATACCGCGATCGACCATAAAAAAAGAATAAAATGCTTTGCGCGACATTTGTGCGACGTGATCGAACGTGTAGATATTATTAACATGAACGGAGGCTACAAGGAGCTTCTACTTCGATCAATCGGGATCTCTCGGATTACGCGTTACACGTTGGCCAATTTAGTCCCCCGCTCTGTTACCTACCTAATTAAACGGAACTAATACTGACATTGCATATAGTAACGCTGAAAACGAACTTGTACACAAACGTGATTCCTGATTATGAGTTCATTTTTCTCACGTTCGTACAGAGACGGCTAAGTCGCAAGAGTAAATATAACGTTGCAGAAAATCACATGTGACTTATATAGCTGAAGTCATTAGTGATATTTTCAAATAATTTCGTCTCTCATCTTCGATAGTTTAATTTGTTATAAAATAGAACTTATTTGAAGAAATGGAAAATTTATTTCAAAATATTATATAGACACCAAAATTTAATTGTATTTTTGACACTTTTTCATTTATTAGGAAGGATTTTTATTTGAAATTTTTTTCAGATATAGATAAAAATTTCAAATCAAAGTCCTATTATAATTTTGAATAACATTTATATAGGAAAATAGAAAGAATTATAGAGTTTAAAAATAGAGACGATTGAAATAATTATGAAACCAGTAGAATATCGTTAACATGCTAAGTGCCAAAATTGAAATGAAGGGTACTAAATTCAAATCTGAGATTCTATTCATTTTTTTCGTTGATTCTTTCTTACACTTACATTAGTGTCAGAATTGAAATCACAAATTATCAAAAAATCATTAATAATATAAGTCTGCGCCGTATTTATATATGTACCATAAATATAAATCAAATTTAATTTGTGAAATGATTATTTCAGTTTCATTATATTGTAAGTCCGAAAGTAATCGGTAAAAAAAAATTTAAAATAAATTACATATAAAATTATTCCAACATTTGATTTTGACTCTAATGACACTTTCTTTTATTTGATTGATATATTCATATAGCGATTTTATTTCTAACTTATTATTATAAATAAATATGTGATGACTCCGATCAATTCCAATTATTTTTGATTTTTATTTTACTCCATCTAAATCAAATTCCACATTTACTTATCTCAAAATGCTATTCGAAAAAAATTTCGAATCCCATAGCATACTTCTTGGCGGTTGCTAATCGCCTGAGAACACAGACTGTAAAGCTGCATGCAGAGTAAGCGGGATATCTTTGTGTAGAGATACGAAAAGGACATCTATTAGATACGATTGATCTCGCAGGATTCTGCGGCGAGCGACATTACTTAACCCTTTAATGCCTCGTCGGAGGAACGATCGAGTTTAATCTCGCAGAAGCTACGTGCCACACGACAGAATGCAGTAGCTTTCGCATGCCTTTCTTCCCTCTTCCTCCTTTCCTCCCTCCCGTCTGTTTCTTCTTGTTTTCCTTCCCGAGCATTTCTCGCCGCAGGATGCGGCTACCAGGCAGATGAATAGATAGCGGCTAATTTTCAGCGTTCATTAGAGCTGCGGGTCTCCATACGCGTGTATTCTCGTTGCGCTCGCGCGACACTTACTGCCGGACCTCGTACTTGCACGCAGGGCCGCAACGAAATCCTTTTAACGCATTTGCATCCATAGCGCAAACGAGCCATTACAGCAACCATCGACTTTTCACGAAACTGCGAGATTACGCGAAAGTTTGTTACTTTCTCGCTTCGTGATAATTTTACAAACGGATATCGGGAATTTGAATTGAAATAATTTCAGCGTGATTTCGATACCGTAAAGTTGAAATTGATCTTTCTATACATTTGTGATAATAGAGAAACTTAACAATTTATTTTTCAAATAAAGAAAATGTTCAGCAAAATTACACAGAAAGACTGATTTTGCTGAAATATTTAAAAATTTAATTATAAATACAGGTTTGAAAATAATTTTTTGTTGGACCATCAAATAATTATATAGAACGCTCGAACTTATTTTCAAATTTGAATCTAGCTAATTTTTAGATACTTCAGCAAAATTGCAAACATTCTTTCCGTGTAGATATTCCAAGATACTTTCAAGAACTTCGTTTCAACGATACATAGATTCTCCACGAAACAATTTTGCAATGATACTTGTTTTCTACAAAAGTAAAGATATGTTTTTTCTGGAAAAAAAAGAAGAAAACAAGGCAGATTATTGATCTTGTTGCAATTCGAATCGCAGGGAACGTCTTATCTTCTCGACAAAGCGGATGCATCACTTCGCTGGAACTGCATGGCGGATGCAGCCCTGTTTGTACGATACGAAGGCCGCTAGCAGAGCAGCCGGTATACATTACGTACGTGTACGTACGTGTGTCTTTACCGTGCCGGTGAGGAGATCGCAGCGGGGAACATAGAGGCACGCCAAGAGAGCAAATAAAGAGATCCGGCATCCCGGAGAAATCTAATTCCTAATTGGTGCTTCGCTCTGTACCCTGCTCGTGTCGGTTATCTACCGCTATCGAAGCGCACGACTGGACTTTGTACCACTGCTGCTGCCTACAGAAAGGATACTGCTGAAGGAGAGGGAGGGAGAGAGAGAGAGAGAGAGAGAGAGAGAGAGAGAGAGAGAGAGAGAGAACGATGGAGCAAGACGAGAAATATAGATGGAGGGAAAGGGCGAGGGAGAATAATGGCTGCGGTTTAACTGTCAGACACAAAGAGGGTTGAAACTGCCGAATCCATACGAGTAGCGCTAGGCTGAGAGAGCGCGAGAGAGCCCTCCCGGGCTCGATTACAAAAATTGAATGTAGCCTCACCTGTCAGTCGACGAGACGGACGCGTGCGTTATCGCGTTAGGTGTAGAGTGAGCTTTATACCACCGCCGGGTATCAGACGTCAAGAGATCTAGTGCGCGAATATCGACCATAGACCGAACGCGAACGGATGAAAGTCGAGTCAGGTTCTTAGCTTGAGTTATTCTCATGGATAAATTATTTCCCATTGTGTTTAACGCCAGGAGATCTATCGCGTGAATAGTGATTGAAGGGGCAAGTGAACGGGGAAGCTATATGTCACGTTCTTAAGCTGTATCATAGCCATAAATAGAATTCTTTTATTGTACCATGTATATACCATTGATTGTGCTAATCGATAGAATTGATATTACATTCTTCTAAATATCAATTTAACAACATTTAGCGAAATTGAGAAATCGATTAACAATTCCTATTCAAAATCGGTTCACAATAATGTGAGTGTCCTTTTCTCTAAAATAGATTATTTTTATTAAAATATCAGAAATGTAATTATCTTCTCTATTTTCTTGATTTTTCATAATCGCGCGTCCCTCATTAAAAAGAGTTTTAAAGAGAACATGAAATAAAGCTTATTTATATTATGTGTGTGTGTGTGTGTGTGTGTGTGTGTGTGTGTGTGTGTGTGTGTGTGCGCGCGCGCGTGTGGTTTTACTAAATATCTAAAAATTTAGTTTAATACAGATCTGAGAATAATTTTGTTTGACTAGCAAAATAATTATGTAGAACGCTCAAATTCGTTACTAGAATGTTAAAACTTTTTGCAGCAATGCTCATCATGCTTGTGCGTCCTACATAATTATTTTGATATTCCAATATAAAGTTATTAT
>NW_017259336.1:3325870-3336037 GCF_001594045.1 Atta colombica | reverse complement strand
ATATATATATATATATGATATAAATGAAAGCTAAAGATATATAAATGGAAGCTAAGTTGAAGACATTTAATATTATGATGATTCTTTCTTCTTATTTCTTTCCAGTTCGGTTCTTCGTATCGCAAATGCGTATTAGTAGGTAATAAATCCGCGAATAATTCGGCTTAAAAAAGGCGAAACAGGATCTCGGAAATCCCCGTTTTTTTTTTCTACAAGGATCAAATTTTTTTCTCGCGCACTATCGTCGCCGTAAAATTGGCGAAAGATTCTCCAAGGCGTTCTTGAAGGGTTAAGCACCACGAAACCTTGAATGCGGATTTTTCTCACAGAAGTTAACTCGGCATAAAATAGAGCCGTGTCCGGCGCATGCATCGCATCGCATATACTCATTTACTCACACTCGCTCGCAGCTGCATTTACATCGCGTCGCTGTGTTTGCGAGAGAAGAAGGGAGCTCGCGCAATTTAACATCGGCTTGTTCGTTAATCCTGCAATGGTCGCGCAAGTAATTGTAACGGTAATTGTAACGCTTGCACGGACGATGGAAAATTGTTTACCAAAAATTTCGTATTTTTGATGTTTTAAAACTGCAAAATTTTCATTACCATAAAACGCGTCTTGATATCATAATAATAGAGAAATTTTTGAATAATTTGCATATAAATGAAATATATAAACGAATATTGAATATACATAATAATAGGACAATATAGAAACTACATAGCATAATAATGATAAGCACAAAAACAATAAAAACAATAATGAAATATATTTTAAGCAATAATGAATGACCGTCGACTAGCGTACGCAAGTCAGCAGTCGACGGTACGTGAAAAACCATGTCACCTCAAACAGCTGCGTTGATGGTCTCTTTAGCATAAGAATATCAGGATGTACCACGAGATATTCGCGCATTGTTCAGTGGAAGAAAAATGCGTGGCGGCGGCGTCCGGCGAATGATCGAGTGCAGTTATGACGCTTCGGACAGCGTACTCGTATTCGAATAAAAGCCGAGCGTGGGAGGTGAGAGAGTGAATAATAACTGAGAGAGTAACGTCCGCCATACTCTCGAAGAGGCCTGGACTATTCTCGCATCTCAATTTGCTATTCGTTTCACGCTTTCAATCGTACTGTTTTTTACATGCATTTTTCACTTGATGTTTCTTTATTCAAAATTATGAAATTTTTGCTTATTTTACATTAGAAAAGTTAAAACCAATTTTCCTTTAACAAGTTATCGTCAAAGCCAACATCTGCTTCAAATGATGTCTTAGCTCTATAAAAAGAAATTTTATCTCTATAAATAGAATTTCGTCATGAAATTTTATTGAAAAATTAGATTTGTTTATTGTTTCACAATACTAATAATTGTAGCTTTAATCAGAATCAAAGAATTAAATAAATTATTAAGAGAGTCATAGATAAATCAGTCACAGTTTTCACAGATTAAGTTGTAATAAATTTTTACACTCAATAGTAATAAGTATAAAAAGTAAAGATATCAAGTAATTGTCTTTTTGTAATTTGCAAATGCTAACTGGTTTCATGTGAAGTATTAAAGATGTTTCATAAATCGCTGCGTAAAAATTGTTTCTCAACTTATTGAATAAGCGCTGGCCGTTATATGATTGGCGCTATGAGAAGTGGCTTATAGACATTAAGTATGATAAATGCAAATTTCTAAACAGCTGCTTCTCTTTCTCTCTCCCTCTTTATGTCTTCGCCGTAGGTGATAAGCTCGCAATTCATAAGCGTATCGAACCGTGTCGAGGCAACTTGCTTGTCGTTCGAAAGGAAAAGTAAACGCCAAGGCAAGGCCGAGAGATATAGAGACGAAGAGAAGACGAGAAGCAATATAGTATGCAAAACACGAAGTATCGTCCTAAGAAGCAAGCGGCAGCCGCTCTCAGTTGCACCGTAATTGGCCGCGCGCGGTGCATTCTTATCCTCTGGCAGTTGCAACTCGTGTATGGGTGCTCTCTTAAATGTTGTGGGCTCTAAGCACCGGATATACGATAATTGCCAACGGGAATCGCGAGGGCACCGCGATTATAAAAACGAGTTTCGCCCAGGATCGGATCTAAAATAGGCATATGCATTAGACTTTCTTATTATTATTTCTATAACCGATTCCTTTCCGTTCTAGTTTTCTTCAATCGTACTGTAGATTCTTTTATAAATTCTTTTATAAAAGATGTAAGAAAAACATTTTATCAAGGAAGAATAAAAGTAAGATGACAGAAGCTAAGAAATCCTTAATCTCGTAGAGCTGATCTCGATGTCATTCTCTGATCGGAAAAGCGCATCAGTACGCTACCACAAATGCCGGAAACGGTGGTTGATCCGTAATTGCTATTCGAACTGGTTTACTTTGAGCTCGCGAGACCGAATCAGTCGGGACTCGTTGAAGTCGCGAAATAACGAACATAGAGAATTGTGCTCGAGGGGTATTAAAAACGGACCCCATTAACGCACACGACGGAATCACAAGTGAGTCAATGACGAACGATTTTTTTTTCTATGAGAGAGGACATAGAAGCGTATACCAATTTTAAATTTTACATACCTATATTTTCAATAAAATAAGTTTCGAGAGAAAATTTCTATGCTTTCTAAAAATATTTATGTAGAGTGAATATCGTTCATCTTTTATAATGCAGAAGATAATTAAGAATTGATGTTACTATTCTATTATACCCACTGTAAAAATAAATTTAAACTCATTTATTATTTAAATTAAATTTAAAATTATATTTATATTGTATTACAAAATATATTTAAATTCATATTATCCAATTAATTATTTAATAACATAACACTTTTTCATAGCACTTTAAAAAATTGTATTACAATAAAATAAAAAAAGTTAAAAAGAATATATTTGTTATTTAACGTAAATATTCCTCTCTCGATTCTTATGCTTGACACAAAATTCTCTTTCTCTCTCTCTCTCTCTCTCTCTCTCTCTCTCTCTCTCTCTATCGTCCTTTTCTTTATAAAGAGATCCAGATGTCTATATTTTCCATTATAAGGGCTTCTTTTATATAAATGCCATCCAAGTAACGAGAGTCACGCGAAAAGAAGGGAATTTCGTAAGGAACGACTCTTCTTTGAGTGACGACGAATGCGGGGAAATTATATGTTGCGTGTGTTTTTGATCGGTGATACGAGGGGGAGAAGGTGTGTGCAACTGTATAATGACGTTGATGATACTCCGGCATGATTGCGGCGAAGCCGAGAAGTGTTTAAGTGTACATGCGATTGCGATTTAGACGCTCGATAATGAGCCATTGTATGCGGATATAGCTCACATAGTCGCATCACATTCATCTCTGAATTTTTCGCACTTTTTTTGATGCAATGAATAAATTATACCTCTTCTGATTCCTTTAAAGAAAAAATATATAAAATATCGGAAAATATATAAGAATATATATACGTCATGCCTCGTTGAATTGTGCTTACAACAAAAATATTTGTTATTTTTATGAGTAGCATTAATGAGTGACATTAGATTCTTATTAATCCTAAAACGCTATCGATACGTAAATTTTATTATACGTTAAGTAAACGAGGTTGAGCAGTAAACATAACTTGTGTTACATTAATTAAAGAGTGGTTTATTTCCTTATATATAAAATTTATGTATCAATAGCAATATTGTATCATATTATGTATCAATAGCAATATTGTATCATATTATGTATCAATAGCAATATTGTATCATATTATATCACAATATCGATAGCATTTTAGGGTTAAATGATCAGTTGAAAAGCAATTTCAAACTAAGAGTGTAATACTGCTAAACGAATAAAGCGTAATTTTACTGTCTAAATCTTGCGAAATCATAATATAATCTTCTGCAATTTTTTCGATTTTTAAGAGATATTCCCTCTTTCGATAATTTTACAGGGCGCGGGCGTTGCAAGAGACACGTGTTATCCTTAACCCAAGATGCATGCATCTCGTACGTACTCTCGAAAAGGGCGACGCGATGGGAGCTTCACATTTTCCTCGACGTTGACGTCCTCGAAGTTCGCGGGCTTCGAGATTACGATCGTGATGCCACCGTCGCGACGAGAGGTTGCTGAGCAAAAAAGAAAAAAAAAAGAAGAGAGAGAGATTCGTCCTCATGCATTTTGTATGAAGGGAACGGTTTTGTCAATACCGTTGTTGTGATCGAAAATTGCTCTTGGAAGATACGATTTGAATAAGAGGGCATCGGGGACCGCGATGTCGTGTCGAACTTGAATCGGGCCCGACTGTAACGAATAAATTGCTCACATTACGAACGCTGCCCGATCGCGGCACAACTCTCTCCGGCCGCTCCGAATTTTCGCACCCGCGCTTTTGGGCGATTTATCTACGACCCGCGATGTCACATAAATCTATGATACATATACCAGTCTAGGGTCCTGGAAAGACACTTGCTCGAGAGACCGTAACCGAATTCTTCCCTCAACGCGCTACATTCTCGTACGAATTATACCACGATATAATTTTTGGAGGATAGAGAAAGAAGTGATTGACGACTGTTCTTAAGATATCTCTCTCCTGATGTAAGGGAAATTTGTCGTATATTCTTTTTTTTGGTGAAAATGATATAAATTTCTCATATATATTAAAAATATTTTTGCAATATTTATATTGTAAATAATATATTAATACATTAATTAAACATAACATTTTTATTAGCAGTATCTCTCTCTGCTAATGCCTAATATCTCCACCTTCTATACTGCGATCCTTAAAAAAACATCGAGTTTTTTTGATAAAGTATTAGGCTTTGATAAAATCAGCTCATTAAAACAGATCATTTAGCTTTTAGCTAAGTAAAATTACATAGAGCGTACAGAATTAAAGAAGTGTATAGGCTTCGAGATTTGTGACAATTCATTTGTTGTGCCATCCACATGTAGTTCAGGTCGTTTTGCTATCACGGACGAATAACAGAATGACAAACTACGGGCATCACGCTGGAACGCGAGCGTGGAGTAACGATACGTGTTACGTTGCTACGTTAATACGCGAAACGAACGGAAATCCTTTTGCACACGAGAAATGGAGAAATGGTTCCATTAGTAGAATAACCGGGTGAATGAAAAATCGCCCGACAAGCCCGCCATCGCGATTAAAAAAAGCAATCGAATATTATTGCAAAAAACGGTATCTTTTGCTATCGAAATTTCTTTGTCGTTCTTTTAGAATGTATATGGTTTAGTTTTAAAAAGATATAATCCTTATAATTTCTCATATAATATATCTAAATTTTCATCTTTTGTGAGTAGAAAGCGTGCGAATAGCGTGAAAGGAATGACTATTGCATTTCCATCATTTTATCTTCATTTTTTACTTCACACCCTTTTCTCGACTTTGTAAAGAATATCATAGAGTGAACGTTTGCACGTAACGCAGTTTGACATCAAGCTCTGCCTCTGAACGCGAGTTGACGCAAAGCTTCCAGAATTGCATCCAGACTTTTATTGCTTGTCTCTTGCATCGCATCGATGCCTCGCAGCGATTTAAAACGAGCTTTCTTTTAAAAAAAAAATGCATTTCATTAATATCTTTATATTTTAGGAAATCCGTATTATTTTTACAAAAGATAATTTTTCTATTTTACAAGAAAGATTGAGATTATTAGTATCATTATGCTCGTGTGATAAATCAATTTCTTTTAGTGTTTTATAAATATCTACTTTATAATTAAATTTAAGTAGTTCAAAACTACAATACACGAATAAGTATAAAAATGTAGAATTTTCTAACACACCGAATTTGTTAAACTAGTAAAATAAAAAAAATTAAGATAAAAAGTTCGTTAATATAAAAAAATTACAGTAGAATTAATTAAAATTCATGATTTATGTATATATATCAAGACGAAATATCTATTTTAAGATAAGTTTAAAAAAACGATGTCCTCATGCAATAACTGCAATTTCTCTTTGCTTCGTCGCAAAGTCATCCTAGCCATTCTGATCCCGTGTTACAAGGTAGGAAAAATAAAGATTACTGCTAAATAACGTTCAATCATTCTCGTATCATCGAAACGAATATACCTATTGCCTATATATGAGTTCGTACACGTGTCTACAGAATCCTATGAGATGTGTCGAAACAGACAGTGAGAAAAAGAAGAAAAGAACAAGTGAAAGAAAGAGAGAAAGAGAGAGGAATGTTAAGCCGACTATTAAAAGCACGATAGTCCGTAATACCCGTAGTTAACTGTACGCGGGCAGCGGTTCGGCGCGTTCAGCGCGAACCCCGTAAGTTACGGGCATTATTATCCATCCGCCGCGCTCGCGGCCTTTTTCCCATTCGGCGCGGCATCGGAATGCGAAGCTACCGTTCCGCCGTAATAAAAGCCGTTTCACTTCTTAATCCGCGCCGTGGCAATTTTCCGAGTCGAAGCGAGACGTAGGGATCTTTTTGTCGACCGCCTCCCGCACCGTTCCATCTTGCTCTGTTCCGAGCGTTTTCTAAACGCTTTCGCGGCTTTTCTATAGCAATTTATCGACGATCGTATTACGTTCTTGCGCTTAGCTGTTCGGTTCGTTATTAGAATATTCTATAGCCTTAGATCGCAGCAAGTGTAAAAGTACAGATGCTCATTTATTAACGTATTAGTTACAGTTTCGCGAATCGATTTATATATATTTTCCAGTTAAAATAGCTGTAATATTGTAGCAGTAATACATGTTATTTTTAAACAATAACATCTGTAATAGGAGTAAAAACAATATTGCATTCTACACAAATAATTGCGTACAACATTGTATCTTGCTATTAATTTTTTCCATAATCTTCAGGATTCTAATTATAAAAAACTATAAATAGAATTTATAACAAATAGGTCTTTTTTCAGCTCTTGAAAATATTTATCACATATTCTTTGTCTTATTGTCTCATTTTCATATTATATCTGTAATTAAAATATCAATATTTAGACTCTTCAAATTCAAAACAATAAGTTAGTATAAAGGCTATGTAAGTCAGCGCGGTTAACAGTGCGCAAATTAAATTAAAATTATTTTACTGCAAAAAACCTTGATCACACACATAAATAAATTTCAATTCATGACAATACTAAGAAACTAAAGTATTATAATTTTGCGTATCAAATCAAACTGCATTGTTATATCCAATATTTCTTTTTCTGGTCACAATCGTAGAAGGAACGAAAACCATCCTTAGTATACTCAACCAGCTTTTAAGTTCGATGGAAAGGATTACATGTATCTTAATTCCAACCAATGAAAAGCAAATAATTAAAATTATTTTCCCACAATTAATCATTAAAAAATATATAAAATTGTCACAAATAGAATTAAAATTAAAATTATCGTCAAATGTTGATTAGATGACGTCAACCGAAAATGATCATATCTAATATTCTCATTGAATTCTTTACATGATAATTATATTCAATTTTTATATGTATATGTAAAAAGATGTTTATGCGTAAAAAAGAACAACGGATGAGTATATTATACACGAAACATTTAAGTGCGTGCGTTCATTGTTCCATTCGGCATTTACATTTACGCACAGTATCTACAGTGTTCATGAACTAAAAATATTCATGTTTAATGACAGAGACCTAACTCGTCGTTATTATTCCTCTTACTCTTTACTCTTTGCGTGTTTCGGTCATTTTGACTTCTCCCCTATCTGCACGGGTCGTGTCTACGGAGCGAGACGGAGTACATCCCTATTATCCGCGAACGAGAGTCAGCTTCAGAGAATTCGCGAAGTGTATGCGCGTAGTAAAAAGAAGATATGCGAGGGAGGACGACGCGACGCAACGCGATGGTAGTGGGCAACGTTGGATTACAGTAGCGATGGGAATTGACGTTAACGAGGATTTCCTTACGACAAGTGCGTGCGTTTGCTTCCAGCGTCTCGAGTAACTCGCGCCCGATGCATAACTACACGCGCGTGCATTGCAGACGTGTTATTTGCACCAAAGTAGAAGCCCGAGAATCTGTCTAACGGCATGTCGTTACATTTCGCAACCTTGTTACACTCAGGCATGAATTAATAGCCTCGCGTCGCGTCGTCCTGGAATCCTGCACGGCCATTGTGACATGCTAGTGTATATTACAATAGTGCCTTAAATCAATGGGAATTTTTCAATAAAGTCAGTATATAGACAATTAGGATGGAATATAAGATGCGTTTTTTCCTCGAAGAATATATTCATTTGTTAGCTTTGTTGTAAATTATGTGCAAATTAAAAAAATTGCATTTACAAATTATAACTTCGTTATAAGTCTCTAAGGGAAAACCAGAGAAAGTAACACGAGACGGATGTAACATTGTAAATTTATCAGAAACAAATTAAATATGTTCTTTTGTCAGTTAGTTTTATGATCATATTCACAGTCGTGATTCAACCTGAGATCTAATTTGAGCTAAGATTAAATTAGATTTTAATTTGAAAAACGCTTCTTAAACCGCGATTTAATAAATCCGATTGATTCAAACTTTAGTTCAAGCTTAGCTCGTATGAAACGAGCTAAGCACGTTCAATCGACTATGAATACCGATCTTACAACTATAGCATACAAAATGCATAAACATAGTATTGCTAGTATAAGATCATTTAGACCAATAATTTGTTATGTCAATATACGATTGGATACTCATTGGTCCAGACGATCTTATGCTAACTATATATTTTGTGTGCTACAATTCGCATATGTGATACTATAGAGCTCACTGGCAAGAACATGTTTGAATTCGTTTATGTTTTGCATAAACGGAATGCAAGAGATCCGGGTTTGACTTCCGATTGAGATATTTTTCGCAATAAATAAGTTTATATTTACAGATTTCCAGCATATTAAGATCTTTTTAATAGATGTCTATTGAGTATCAATTTTAATTGTGATACTACAGTAGTAGTTTAGTATAAAAATACAGTAATTTTATATAAATTCACATGGAATTATTTAAGCATTAAGAATCCAGCTCCGATCGTTATGGGCTTTATTTCTTATTCGTTGTGTATTCACATATACGATCCAATAAGATTCTTATTGTTTTGGTTGCAATGTTACATTGGCTGGGTTCAGCAGAAAAAGCGGTTTTGCACAACTGTTGTAAGTATATTAAAGAATATTACAAAAGTTGCAAAGCTGCTTTTTCTGCTGAACGCAACCAACGGTCTCCCCTAGTATGTTTCTTCAATTTACAACGATTATCGACTTTAAACTTGACACATTACACGTCAAGACAAAGTTTGGACGGGACTTCGCGTTAACATTCTTCTATTTTTCCAATTATTCAGACTCTGATATCTAATTTTCTTCTCACGAGTCTTAATTTTATCGGACGATAAGAGTGTGAAACGTCATTTATTCCAGCCTGCATGCACTTGAAACGTCACTCTCGATGCCTTTCTCTCCCAGCTGCTTCGCGGAGACCTCACCTGCCACTAGACTACGGAATTCCGTCTTCTCTTCTCTTTTTCTCCTTCTCGATTCTCCTCTTCTCGTTGCATTGAGAAGGAGGTAACCGATCGTTTCTTCGATACAAGCGCGCGATCGCGCCGGATTCGTTTGTACGGCCATTTCGTTAATGGAGCCGTTTCTCAGAATAAGTAGAAGTGCACTCGGCGCACACGCTTGCTCCTTTTGCACCGCCGTCATCGGGCTCGATCTCACACCACGTTCCCCTCTTCGATTTTGCTCTCTTCATACCCGCGCACAACCCTTTCCTCACCTTTGTTACATCGGCTATTCTTCGCGCGATGTCCAACGCGTTAAGCATGGCGTCGATCCCGTTTGTGCACATGTAACGATGGCCGGATCCCGTCTACAATGGCGTTAATCAGGAAATTCTTTCCTCTACTTCACTCTTCTTTTAATACTCGGCTTTTAATATACGTTTTCTCATCGCACTATAGGAGCCGCATTCATCGCATCGAGGCAATCAGTTCTCAGACTCGAAATTTAATGCATCGGACGACGCAATGTTTTAACGATTAAATAAGACATCGATATGAAAGTTGCGCGAAACATTTAATTCACTGGATTATAGCACTAAAGATCAATATGTAAAGATATTTATCGACCACTAAATCATTCTTCAGTTATAAACATGTTAACATGTCTATTTTTCATTATCAAGATTTTTTACGATTAAAGAGAAGTTTTC
>NW_017259336.1:3318529-3325770 GCF_001594045.1 Atta colombica | reverse complement strand
ATATATGGAAAGAACGATTTGCTAAAGTACCTACAAATTTAAATATAGGTTTTGTTAGACTATCACAATAATTATTTAGGCCACTCAAGTTGATTGCCAGAATGTCAAAAACCTTTTGCAACATTTTCATTATACTTGAATTTTCTACATATTATTTTGGTGGTCCAACAAAATTATTTTCAAAACTGTATCTATAATAATCAAATTTTTAGAGACTTGCGCAAAATCATTTTTTACCGTAAGATCTAAAAATATGCAAAAATATAAATCTTGGCAATGCAAAAGAAATACATTGATGTTTTAATAATGTTTATTTTTTTACTTTTACCATATTTAGATATAAAACAGGTATTAGACTTAAAACACCAGTCTCTTCCTTTTCCGCGCATCTCTTCTTTTTCCGTTATATGTGTATCTTTTTCGTCGTGCCTCCTGTATGAAGAGATCGCGCGCAACCGCATCCTTCACTCACGAATAATGGAAGTGCAGGCTGCGCTTCGTTGCACTGGCGCGGAATGGCACGATGCAGCGTAGAACGGCACACGGTGGCGGCGTATTTCGACGAAAGAAAGCAGTAGCTCACCCGTTTTTCGCGTTCCGCGGAGTTTTTTTGCGGGTCTCGGGTGTCAGAACGAACGGGCCGAGATTTGCACGCGGACCTCCGTGCAGGTAGCAATCGGCTTATTTCCAATCGATTCGGTCCGCGGCGAGTTTCTCCTCCTTTCTCTCCTTTTCTTCGCCCATTGCCTTCATCTCCCATTCACGTGCACTTCCCGTTTTTTTTTTCGCGTTACACCTCCGTTGCCCCTCTCATCCTTGCACATCCCCCTTCCCTATCCTTCTCTTTCTTATCCATCTTTATCGCGTTCCCCTTTTTCTGCCGTTTCTTTTTAGCTCGTCGGCTTTTTGCAATCTCGACACGGAGAAGATTAAGGAAACCTTGTATTAACGATCGTATTGGAGGAACACTTGGCGATCTCAATGTAGCAGGAGATCATTAGGCGCGATAGTGAGGATACAAGTATATCAAATTGACTACCGAATTGGGTTAATTTAAACTCTTTAAACGGACCGAAATAACATTACGACGGATATAAACGCATCTTTTGAACGAAGGATAACACGTTTGCCGCTTTCTTTCATTTTTTTTCACTAAAGTTCTTTAATATATGTTTTATTTAATATTGGTTTTACTCTCTTTGCGTTAAATATTTATTGTTATCATTATATGTTTATAGTTCTGGTTTAAATCTTTAGTTTTATTCAGATTAGGTTTCCAGACATTATTTTCTTACCTTCGATTGTGTGCATCTTCGTTTCTTGCGTCTTATTCTACTACTGTTCAACCTTTATATTGTAGCACATTAATAAATTTATTGTTATTGTTATTGTTATATGTTAAATAAATTTTTTTTACTTATTCATACTTTTAAATTTTCATTTTAAATAAAGGTCAAGCAGCAAATAGTGTTAAAAATTCAAATAGAAGTAAAAAATGAGGTATTTTATAAAATGTACGGTAGTACATTCTATTGCGGGAACGTGTGTACGATTATAGTTTTCATTATTCAAACATTTGTATGTACATAAGTAGTATTTCATATAAAATAAAACTTGTTTACGTAGTTTGTTGTTTCCCTTTTTCCTCTTTGTCTCCTTTTTTTTGTTAAAAGTATCTGAAAAATATCTAAATTTTTCAAATATTTTTATGCTGTATCTGTATTTCTACTCAGGTAATTTTAACATATATCTATACTTATATATATAGTTTTATATATATATATACAACTAAATGTTTTATATATACAACTTATATATAATATATACAACTAAATGTTTTTCCCACATAATACCTATACCTACATCTAAATACCTCTCAAACGCTATCTGTTCTAATATTGCACTGTCAATTTATATTTTATCACCTATTTTCTCTTTAGCATGTTTTATGCGATTTCTAAAAATATTTTTTACTTTCTAAGTTCAGACGTTTCTTCAAAATAATTTCGATCTGATACTTCTAAAGGGTCAAAGCATCACACAGTAGAAGGGTTAACGTTTCAGTGTGATCGCAATGTCGACTTATCCGTTTAGGTTACCAGCTCTTATCTGTACGCGAAATGAATGGCTGTGCGCTAAAATCGGAGCCATCTCTACTTGTGGAAATGCTTTCTGCGGGCCTAGTCGGCGATACTTTCGAAGAAAACTCCTTTCCTTATCTCGATAAAGAGGAACGCTTCGAAGAAGAATCCACCAACTGACCTCTCCGACTTTCATCGCGAGCGAAACTCCCTTTTCTCTTCTCCTTCGGTTCTAATCGGGCACTAATAGGTCCCTGAGGACGCCCACGCAGTCGACTATTTCAACGCACGATCTCGTCCGCATCCAATTACGGTTTGCAAACATGTATACTGGGTGTGTCAAAAATGTGCACGCTTTCTCTGAAATTTCTAGATTCTTTTGAAAGATTGCTTAAATCTTTCTTCATATCTAATAAATGCATTGTGAATCAAGTGGATCGATGAATTAAACTTATAGAAGTTATTTTGTAATTTAATAACTCTAAAGTGTGAATATATAACAAAACTATTCTCTAAATCTGAATCAGTAGATAGTCACTTACCCAGTGGCATACTGGATAATCAGTGAAGAATTAAAAAAGGAAGAATGTTTGAACATTATATAATTGAAGTACTGATATTTGCACATTAATTTTAATCTTTCAATACCATCATTGAATTTGTGCACTAAAACAATATTAGTTAGATCATAATAAAGATTAGTTAGATTAGGGATCTCACATTTTTCATTCATTCATTACCAGTGGCATACTTGGCACTGATATTAATGTGATTATCCATTGATTCAGATTTAGAGAGTATATTCTTCAATTCGATAAATTCTAATTAAACTAAATTTTAATTAAACTAAATTAATAATTTTAATTTGAATTAATTGGGAACTAATTTAATATTGTATATGTAATATACCAATTAAATATTTAGAAAAATCATGTTCATTCTTAAAAGGAAATTGTTAGATTGTTCTGTTATAAAATCTACGGAGAATTCCGAATAAAATAGAGTATAAATTTGATAAATGGTATAGTTTGAAGATTATTCAACATCGAATATTGAAAGGTTCCGATAAATTAAATTTAAAAACTGTAGGTGTAGTAATTCTATTTTCTTATAATTCAATTTTAGGCACACTCTTCGCTTCAGTTCATATTCCATTACTGTGCAAAATCGAAAAATTGCAACTAACACAGTGTATAATAAATAATAAAATATTCGTCAAAAGAGAAAAGCTTAACTTCATGTTCAATGAAAATAAGTAATTGATATTATTACTCGGTAGCCGAGAGAAAGCGCATTTCTGATGCACCCTGTATACACGATCTCTTCGTTCTCTTCGTCCGAGAGCCGTGCCCTTCGTTCCGCCGCGTAGGCAAACGGCCCACGGCCCTTATGCTACATACCGCAATGTAGGAAGAAAATTAGGATATGGATACGCTGCGAGATGGAATCGGACGTCGACGCCCGTCCGGTCTCGCTCATAAATGTTTGAATTAATCTGTTGGACGACTCCGCGTATATTTGTCCTTCGTTGTCTTTGTCCTCTCTTGTATTTTCTAGTAAAGATCCTCAAATTTTGCGGTGGCCAACACTCCATTATATCCGTCCATAATAGATTCACGTACTGTGTCTCACAATGATAATTTCCATTTAAATGATTTTAATCTTAGTTTATATATAATGATTGAAAATGCAATTTCTATCTCAAAGATACAAATCTTCTCTGATCTTCGTTATACAATCAACGTTCAAAGTAATATTCTGCTATAGTGCACAACTATTTCAAATTGAAGATATTTCTATAATAATTAAAATAATTATTACAATAAATGTGACAAAAACATTATAAAAAAAAAATAAAATTATTTTTACTTTAAATACGAAGCACCACTACGGTCTGAATGTTAAGATGTTGAACTATTATATATATTCATTTAAATGACTTAATTTCAGAAATGATAATTCCGTGCCGATATAGTTGTCGGATTGTAACGCAATCAATCTGAAATATTAATAATCCCCCCAAATTTCCTAAATTTAATCTTAAAAAATTGTAATAAATTTATTGCGAAAAATATTGCCTCGCTTGACAAAATTATTTTTGTCAAGTATTTCTTTTTTATGAAAGAAATAAGAATTTTTTTCACATCAAATAAAAGCTCTACTTTACTAATTAAGATACTTCCTACAATTTAATTAATAAAGTAATTATATAATTATCTCAAGACCACTTTAGAATCGTCGTACAGAATTATTTTTGTATAAATAATACATTAGTATTCACAAAAAGTATTAATATTTAATAAAATCTTTATTTTCTACTTTTCTATATTACCACATTTTCTTTCAAAAATTCATCGCAATGATCAAAAATTTATCATTATATCTTTTTCTCCTTTCAATATCACTATTATTTTTGCATATAGAATAAAAAATTAAGATCATTATTAAAAAATGAAAAGGAAAAGAACTATGAGCCTAAGATTAATCGTTCTAAATTAAAAATTGAAAACGTTAGTAAATAAATATATTATTTAAAAATATAAAATTTTAAGATTATTATTGTTTTCATGAAACTGATATTTGTAGGTTACTGTTTGTTTATAAATTTCATGGTGATGATACGTTTTTTTTTTAAATAAATCCTGATAGTGTAAAATTATTAAATGAAAATCGAAATCCTTTTTTAAACCGCTACTGTTTTTGTAAAAAGCCTTTTTATCGGATAAAAAATTCATAAGGTTTGCTTGATCCATTTTTCATTTCTACATTAAATCACATGCGTTTTGTATGCATTTAAAGAGAGATATAATATGTGTTAATGTTTTTTTGTCATAATTTTTAACGTAATTAGGATTGAAACTCTTGTAAATGATCTTTCGCCTTCTGCCAGCGCTTTCTAATGTAAACACTTTCAGTCTGAAAAGTTTAAATTACTAACTGTACTTTTGTGTTATCTTAAGTAAAGCGGCGAGTTAAATCGTATAGGTATTAAACCAATTAAAGGAAATTACTCCGATAAGCCTAATGAGCTTTGTGTAACTAACTTTCGTCAGCGTCGTTGCTGTAACTATATCTCTTGTCTGTGAGAAGAAACTGTGTACTGTCTTTTATTTAATTAAACTGCTTGATTGTTTAAATAATATTTAAGTCGTTTATATATCTCATTCCGCTGCCTTTTAATTTTATCACTTGATAGATAGAGCGGTAATAAGGCGCTTTCATGAAGTATCTTGATGAAACGATAATTATAATTATGTTCTCGCTACGCATTACATAAAAAACTTTATTTGTAGAAAATAACATTAATTAGCAATTTTATACAATAAGTACATTTTATCTTATATAAACAAAAGATTTTTATGTGTTCTTTATAAAAATTAAATTCTTCGACCGTACAAACGTACTTTTTATGTGCTCAAATATTACAATTTTTTATTTTTGTTTATTTTTTAAATAATGTATTTTAATTATTGTACAGCTTTCTAAATAAAATAGTTTTGAGAACTATACAATCTATTTAATTCTTTGTTAATAAATGACTAATCAATTTATTTTTTTGTAAATAATTTTTTAAAAGATCTTCCTTGATGAATATTTTTTGCACTCATTTTAAAGCAGTATATCAATTTTAATGTTAATTTATCACATATTTCTTATCTATTACAATCATTTTAAATTGTTGTTATATAATAGATATATAATAGGTATATTGTAAATTTTAGAGAAATTTAAACAATTTTGTCAAAGTTTTGTATTAAAAAAATATTTTATTGGAAAATGTATTTTAATGTAAGAAATTTACTTAAAATTACATTATGGTAAAATTATATTATGGTAAAAAAAATAGTGTAGTTCCCCAAAAGATTGATTACAAAAATCCATGTGATAATCAAAGTGTTAATAATTTATTCATTTATCACTGATATCTTGCGACTATGAAAACAGTGAAAAATTAAAAAAAGAAATAAGAACTCCAATCTCTTTTATTGTTAAAACATGAAGCTTTTTAACGGGAACATGTCGTAAAAGTATAAAATAGTATTGAAAAGCAAGGACACTCTTAGACATTTCCAGGCATTATTAGAACTTCACAGTGAATTACATGAATAGAGGATATGTGGATCGAGCGGAACACAACGGCAATACACAGGATGACACTACGGAAATAGCTGCTTATTGACACCTCGGCGACGAGTGATATTCCGCGATTAAGTAATTGCGACTCGCGACGAGGCAGGAAATGTTTCTGATAACGACTTCTAACAGGAATTAATAGCTGGGCGGAGGATTACGCGCCGTGCCATGAATCGACGCTTATTACAAACGTTGAATTTGAAATCAATCTCCATTAATGAGATTTATAATTAGGGACAAGGTCCGCTTGATGATCCGGGAGCGAGAGAACCGTGCCGCCGGCACCGCACCGAGCCGAGTGCCTCTCCTTGAGGCGCGCTGTGAATAGACAATAATTATTCTTTAGTAAATTATCGGATCTACACAGCATCACTTTTTCACGGCGATTTAATCGCGCTTAAGATACCTCTCTCGCGAGTTAACTCTGGCGGCGGCGGCGGCGGCGGCGGCGGCGTGATCGGGCGCGAAAAATCGAGCTCTCGCGCCAGGGATTTATCGACCAAGGCCGTCTCCTTCGAGCCAGGATCGTCGTTTCTGGGTAATCACTTCGCAACAATGTTTAATCACGGCTGCAAATATGGAGCGTTATAAATCGACCGTGCAATCACATCGAGGCGCGTACACGTATGCGCACGTACCCATGTACGTCCGGCAATCGTTTATAATGACGGATCGCGCATAATTAATTGCCTACGATGATGCATTGAAATCGAGAATTTTTGCGAATCACGAATACGAGTGGTCTTGATTGCTCAAGTACAATGTGATAAATAAAGCGCCAACTTTTTGTAATGTTACTTACAAAGCGAGATGCATTTTATATGATACTTTGTTTAAAAATATTAAAATCGATATTATATATCGTATCTTGATAAAATCGAATGGTTAGGAGTGAAGGATGCAAAAACATAAGTAGCTTTAAATAACAAGTAATTGTAACAATATCTTTAGAATTTTTATGGAATATTATTGCAATTTTGTTACTTACTAAATTATATTATATTAAATTTTTTATCTTAATACATA
>NW_017259336.1:3314650-3318429 GCF_001594045.1 Atta colombica | reverse complement strand
ATATATATATATATATATATATATATATCACCCAACATATACTTAGTATATTATATATAATGATATTGAACGCGTAGACTGATCTGGATATAAAACATGATGGAAAAGGGCAACAGTAGTTTTTGTATATATCGCTCGACGAATTGTTGAAGAAAAACCTGTCTCTTTAACGTTCCATTCAGGCGTAGCAATTTTTTTAGCTACTTAACTCACACTTTCTTTTCCTCTCGCCTTTTTTCGTTCTATCTTTTTCTGGAAGGACCGTTAAGCTGTTTTACGGGAGTCTCCATGTAATTCCTTCATCGCCTTCTTCGATTCTACAGTCAGTCGCGCGAGAAAAAAGGAGAGGGAGTGAATGAGAGAAACGGAAGATCCGGCAGCGCTGTAATTGACCGCGACAAATAAATCATAATGAGATGACTTCTTTCTCATTACTACAACGGATGTCACGCTTTTACGCAATCTTTATCACTATTCATCGGCGGCGCTTAAACCGAAGTAAGATAGGAGAAGATCGAGAGAATAAATTCTTTCAACTCCAACGTAATCTGTTTATGAGCATCAGATAATGACGTAGCTTCTATACAACGGAAATGATCATTTTTCCCAATCATAACCTAGATAATTAGATATTATTTTTACGGCTCTCTCTGTATTTTATTGCTCGTCCGCGATCACTAAATTACATTTCTCTTGCAACCACGATGCAGTCTGCGTTCATTCGCGATAGGTGTTTCCTCGGAAGAATGCAATAAAATGCCAAATGCATTCGCCAAACTGCCACAGAAGACTGCGTCATATAAAAAATAGGAGTGTCAAAATATCTAATGAAAATCAAACATTATCTGTGATGCAAGAAAGCGAGGATGAGCAGGCATTGAAGGCATTGTTTATTAAATTCGAAATGCTGAAAGCGAGGATTTATCATAATTTCCGATTAAATCATATATTTTTATTAAATCATATATTTTCTCATTAGATTGAATTAAGTAAAATCTTTACGTGATAAAATACATTAAGATAGATATAAGTTTAAAAGAAAAGATATTGAAATCTAAAATCAGAAATTAACGAAAGATTATTAATAAAATAATACAAAAGCGTTAATTGCAAAAACGATTACGATAATCTTTATTGCAAGGCATAAAACGAAAATATTGTCGCTATATTTGGCTAAGCGCATTATCGCGCTTAGCTTAAGAATTACGCGGAGAAGAAATGTAGAAAGATTTTAACTGAAAGCGTCATATCGTTGCAGACTGAACAGAATGTGACGAAAGAGAAAGAGAGACAGAAATAGAGGCAGAAGGGATGGAATTCTCGACAAAGGTGAGAACGAGAAATCTTTTAAGAGAAGCGACGCTTTAAGGACGCATTAAAAATGGCAGGCGGTGACGAAGCCCGAGGTGCAGTCCGCAGTTTACTGTAATATAAATTAGACTTGCTGTTCCAGCATAATCTGATATATTAACGAGTCAAACCTCGGCTGTACTCTCTTTCCCGTCCTCCGCCTTCTCCCATTTCGAACTAAGACTGCGAAGACGGGAGAAGATGCACCGGCCATGATGCAGGTGAGAGAGGGATGCGAATATAAGGAGAATGATGAAGAAAGAGGGGCCGAAGAAGCAAGCCCGCGGGACGTATCGTCGATTTTTACTTGCTTAGTATCTGGCTTATAGTCTTGCAGTTTTTACGGTCTGTCGATCTTGCCGGGCTTAACGCCGTAATTGAAATTGTGGCCTTGCTTATCGGCTTGTCGTAACGCTGAGAAATGGATCTTTATTAGGAAGCTGCGCAGAAGTGGCGATCGCGAGCGGAAGAGGTAAGAAGAAGTGGGTGGGAGAGAGATTAGTGCCAAGGGGTCGAAGAGAACGACCAGGGGCAAGATACGGTTCAGAAATTAAGATAAAAGGGTGGCGTTTCTCAGCAGAAACAAAATGATATTGGCCGCTTTCCCGGGTATCACGGATTTAAATACTCGAAGGCGCGAATGCGAGACACGTACTTTTATTACGCATACTCCTTTTCTGTGTATTTCTCTTTGCTTTTTCGAGATTCACCTTGAATTCCGGCTTTCTACCCAAGCTCATTCGGTCACTCTATCGCAAATCCCATGAAAGTGCAACGACGCGCCATTCAGGCAAGCGTGAATAATTTTCAGAATTTCAACGCTTATAAATTGCGATAAGTGAACGACGTTTAGTGCGCTCGGCACCTTCTTGTCTTCGTTCTAAGATACGCGACTTGAAACTCATTTTGCGGTCTCTTCATGCGGTGGATGTTTTAATGTAAAATTACGTGAAGTGAATGCAAGACAGACAATATCCTAATAGTTATTCTAAATAGACAATATAAAGTAACATTTACGGTTACGTTTACTTCTCATCATTCTCTAGTTTTGAAATCTCGAGGTTTCAATTCTCATTCTTATATAAAAACATTCTACTCTGTCACATTTAATTTTAATAGCCAATTTTTTAATAAATAAAAAGTTATTAGTCTTGTACAAAAATTGAGAGATTAATTATTATTTGTCGTAATTTTTCAATATTCAATGTTAAAATCTGTAATAATTTTACTTTAAAAGTTTACTTTAAAATTTGAAATCGATTTATAAAAATGAATATTTTTAATCTATTTATTCTTTTAATATAATTCATATTCCGCACGATTATAGGAACAGGAAATAATTTTGATGATAACTTTCTAATTAATATTCTTTTTTGGATAAATTGTTCGATACGAAAATTCTCGCGTTTAGTCGTAATACGGTACCGCCAATTTAATTTAAGTTATTCAATAAAGAACACACAGAAACTCGTCAATACTCGTTACAACAATTCGTATTTTCATGTAACGTCGGCGCGAGTAAAAAAAATATTTAGAAGAGAGGAGAAACAATTCGAATAAAATTGGAGAAGCGACGGTCGCACACGCGTTGCGTCGTGCGCGCACGATTAAAATAATTGGAAATCTATTGCAAAAAAATATATCGCCAGTCGCGAAACAATTGATCCTTCCGTGTCGATTCTTTTTCGCGTAATGTGGGACATCGAGCTACGTTTGAATGATTTATTTGCAAACGCTGGCTTTTTCGAGTGCGCGCGTCGTCGGTGAACTTGATTGAATTAACGTGCGCGCCAAATGGCGCTCGCGTGTTTCGCATATATGTACATACACACACACACACACATATGTATGTAAATGTATATTTATACAATATATGTATATATACAATATATATTTATGATATGCTTGAACACAGGCACCGATGACATTATCGGCAGCCCGCGAATAAACTATCCGCTTGACGCTAACTGCAATCCAATTGGCAATCCACTGTAACTTGTTTCCCTATCAGTTGCAATTCGAATATACATATAAACTTGTTGTGGATAACGTGCCGCACGAACTTGTTCGCGATATAGTACCGTCGTGTTGGTGTCGTTAAATCGCATCAGCGTCATTAGAACGAGTTCTATGTTGAATTACATCTCGTATACCTGATTTTTCAAATTCACTAAATATAATCTAGGCAGCGGAAGAGGTGTGAGCGGATTGCGACGCTTTTTTATTCTGCAATGATAATGCATCTTAAAAACAACAATTTCAATGATAATGCATATTTTTAATCATCAATTCAGGATAAATTGTCAGATTAAACGCAAATTAAAAATAGTAGTTACGGTTCTAGTTTCAATTACAAAAAATAGTTCGATATATTTGACCAGGAAATAAAATCTAGACATTTTGTTGATATTTATTTCTGTGTATGTGTG
>NW_017259336.1:3266188-3314550 GCF_001594045.1 Atta colombica | reverse complement strand
TGTGTGTGTGTGTGTGTGTGTGTGTGTGTGTGTGTGTGTGTGTGTGTGTGTGTGTGTGTGTGTATGAGCATGATATATGTATAGGTACATCATCTTAATTGTGAATGTAGAAGTTATTCAGAATATTCTGAATCGAATATAATTTAATTTGATTAAATTGATTGAAAGAGTTTCAATAACTGTTAAAATAATTATATATAATGTTATTGCATTCAACTTATTTTGCATGATCGTTTCCTAAACAATCTAGGTTGACTGTAAACAGCGTATCGTATTGATCGGACTTGAAATTGCGTATCTCTATACGATTAGAGAAAGTGGTGACTCTCGGCAATGCAACGATACGGGTTCTGAAGTAGGTTTAATGCACGCGAGTTCGATTCGCGGTCGCAATATTGACGAGTCTTAGTCGAGTAGATAAAATCACTCGGAATGATGCTTTCTATAATCACTTATCATTGCATTGAAACCAATAAATAGTCGATGTAACGATGTTGCAAAAAAAAAATAAAAATATGCTACTCAAATAAAAAAGGGTTCAAATAAAAAAGTGAGATGCAATAACCCGTATAATTATAAGGACACCGTTCCTTTATTTCATTTATGTTAATTCCTTTCGCGATGGTCAATGAAAAAATTTTTGTGTTATTAGAATTCATATGCATAAGTTAAAAAATTTTCAATCAATCGTCATATTTATTTTGAAAATGAGAATGAGTCATAAATCAAACACTTCTAAGTGATCATTGTAGTCTTATAATCTTTGTGAGAGAATAGATAAGCTATCAGATAAGCTGGTCAAGAAATACATTGATTAATGTAAGATACATTATGTTTCATTGCGAGTGAAAAAGGAAAGAATGAGATTAGAGTTTGTTAATAAACATAAAAAATAAGAGAAAATAAATAAAAAAGATTTACCAATATTCTTGATGTTCAGAAAGGTTCAGTAAGGTCGATTTAATTTCTCGATACGAGATGTAGGTATCTTTATACTGAGTAAATGAAGATTTATAAATCTTGATTTTAATCATAATTGTTTATCTTAGTTTGTTTTAATCGCGAATGATTAAAGAGAATTTATTTCAGTCTTTGTTCGTGACGTGACTAAAATTTCCTTCGCTGAAACATGGATAGAGATACTTTATCTTCATTCATAATATGTAGCGAGGTTATTAAAATACGTTAATTATGCTTGGAATAACGTTGCTTTAGCCTCATTTGCAAGTTTTAATGTTGCTCTTGAAATAAAAAATACATATTTTCCTTAAAAACTAATCGCAGTTGTTTTGTGTATTCCTAGCGAATTAATGTTAATGTGACATAATTTTCGCGGGGAAGTATACATATGTTTTCTGACCAATTGCAGTTCCCGTTGGCAGTCAAGAATATATTATTGTCACGTACAATATATACTCGTGTATAAACGTGTGTTCGCAACAAGAAGATCTGCACGACGAATCGCGGACTGTCTGTGCGGGAAGACTTAATGGCTCTGTTAATGTGTACCTCTGATAATTAGTATAAAATTGCTCGCAATTTATAATTTAATTACAGCCACTCCCACCACCGAAAGCATTTATTCACGTTCGCGGATTTGAGTTTGCAACTGGATATTCTCGTCGTGAATGCCAACCGTCGTTCTAGCGCGTCCAATGGAAACAGATTACGTTAATTATCGTCCGCCATATATATTCCTGCTTAACTCCCTTTGTTTTTGTAACTGAAATTATGCTGCCGGCATACTATTTATCTCAAGGGATTGACCGAACCAACATCTCTCACCTGGTTATATTCCGGAAGATGCTACAGATCTAATATTATTAAGCTAGCAATAACATTAAGCTAATAAAAATGGAGTAATGTGAAAATACCGAAAATTGAAATTCTATGAATTCCTATATATTCCTACATATATTTAAAAGTTAAATATCTAAAGTATCTTTCTAATGGAAAAGCAACATATGTATTAACGCCTACACTCGTTCATGCAAAATACAAACAGGTTTCTCTTCCTCGCAAAACGTGTCTAAAACTCGTACTGCCCTTCTCTCCAGTCTTCTTTCGCAGGATAACGTATCTGCTGAACAATTTCAAGAAAAGAATGTTAAAGCAAAAGAGGAGGTTTAGACGGGCCGTAGTAATTTCTTAACGGTTTCAGAAATTATGTACCTTAATTATGCGGCGCTTGGAGGAACGAAAGAGGAGCGGAGACGAGGAGGAGAGCTATGCGTTTTAGAGACCCCACGGAATGGCTAATTGCCGCGCTCTGCCAGTTTGATTGCAATTCTTTGCAAAGCATCGAAGGAAGAGAATGCGGAGCGAGAGAAGAAGGTCGGAGCGGGGGAATATTAAGGCGGAAAAGGGAAGTTATTCGCTGCTTAGGAATAATTGTTAGAAATAATTTTTCACTATCAAGACATTGCGAGATAATTGTAGGGCGTAACGGGGGAGGGAGTTTGCAGGATGGCAATGTGTGTGCACGTGTATATACGTTTATACACGTGTGTGTACACGACAGTAATGGATAGTTGCTCGTTATCCGTGCGCTCTGCTAGGGGAACTGTTCGAAATTATAACCTCCGCGAATGTTTTACGACGCCGCCGAGCATTGTGTACGAAACCCCGTTTTCATTTTTCTCAGCAACTCGCGCGTCTCCATTTTTCCGGACCGCAGCACGGAGCCGCTGGGAATTTATGCTTTACTTAAGCTCAGCGTTCGCGTGACGTTTTCGGAAATTTCGGGACGCCAGCTTAATTAATTTATTACTATGTGCGGTGACTTCAGACCAAAAGTTGCTTCCAGTGACCCAATTTCTCGGATCGCTCGCATATTATACGTGATTAACCAGCATGTTCTAATCAATGTTTGATGTTTTTTTAAAGAAAATTCTCTGCGAGTTCTCATTAAATCTTTTTGCGATCGAAAGAATATGAGTTTTTAAAATTACAGAAGAGTACATGAAGTGCTTTGAAGCATACGTTTGCTATTAAAACCCACAGAATCTTTTTGAATCTGAATACATCACTTTCAATGAAAGAATGATTAATCACTTTATTTTTCCACGAATTTCCATGATTATTAATCCTCAAAGTTTTGTTGAAGCAATGTTCATATGAAGAAAATAAAGTTCTTTTTCATTTAATTACTTAAATATTTTTTAAATTTAATTATTCGCATTTTATTCACTTTGATATTATAATGATTAAATTTTCAATTCTTCAATCTCTCCAATATATTAAATAATCTTATAATTCTATTACGATTACATTTTCCCAAAGGAAAACTTGCCGAAATACAATCAAAGAGAAACGTGAAGAGTACATCTTTTTATTTCCTCTTTTTAAATACTAAACGCATGAGTAAGTTAATTAACATTTCTTGGCGTTGACTTTTGCCGTAAAGGAATTTTATTATTAATCATCTTTAAAATTCGCGCAAATAATAAGATATTTTAATATTTTTTAAAAGTTTTGCTTCTTCAGATATGGAAATATGAAGAATTCTATCTTTCTAGGCATTAGTATCACAATCAAAGTTAATTTGAAAAGAACAATCCTTAATATATTCGGAAATATTTTGAAAATGTCTGCTCAAAATGTCTGTATTAGAAATATAATTCACAATTTTGCAGTTAATTTCGTTGGTAAATATATTCTAATTTTTGCGAATTATATAAATCGCCTTATAAATATATTATGCAAGATCAATCGTGTAGGCTCATATAAATTTTATTTGTATTTGATTTAAATATTCTAGGAGCTACAAAACATTTTATTTTTATTAATAAGTCAGAACATTAGTTTCTCTTTGAAATGTCTTTCTTTTAATTAATATATTCAAAATTTGGTTAAAAATTTAATCGACATTCACCGAAATTACGCGGCTCTTTTTTTCGGCGCAGATGCAACGAAGACTCTACTGCGCGTAACGACGACTTACAGTGGGTGGCGCATTACAATGTTTGTTTTTCCTTGGACTTCTTGGATAACGTTAACTCACCGGCTCATGCTCTGCTCCCTAGAAACGCTTCGCCCGTAAATAATACTTTCTGCGCAAGTGTCACATAACGTCTTCTCGCTACATGGACTTCGTTTCAAGCGCATTTTTGCGGCGACCTGCGACGACGCATCGTCATATTCCTGGCACCGACGTCGGATTCCCGACTCTAGTTAATAAACTAAGAGCAAAAGGAATAGTAAGAGCGAAAGAGGGAGAAGTAGGGAAGAGAAGAGGAATGAATAGAAAACTAGTATTAAAGTGTACGTCAGAGTGGGACTCAGCTAACTTCCAGGCCGTCCCTAAACTTGGCTTCTCATTTTCTGAAATATAATCCAACGTCCATTTTGCCATTCCATTCGACAAACTCGACTACTTTTCAATAGGAAATAGGAATAGAGATAGAGATAGAAATAGAGAGCGCGCACATCAAAGTAGAGTGAAAGGAAAAAAGCCATAAAGAGAAGCGAACACTCGCAGCTTTGAAATCATTCTGTGCTTAGACTTTGAGTAAACTATCTATCTTTGACTAGTAATTCGATAAATCCTCTAAAACTCACCATTCCTTTTAGCAGACGTATTATCTTCTTCTTCTTCTCTTATACTTATTCCTTATTCATCCGAACAAACATTTTCTCTCTTTCTTTCTTCTTTTTCTTTTCTTTTGCATATCTTCATCGTGAAGCAACTGAAACAAACACGTATCGCAACAAAATCAGAATTTTCCATGTTTGAATGGATTTCACAGTAGAGAAAGAAATTTAGTGAAACAGAACTTGCTAGGAAGATCATTGAAAATACGGATTCGAAAAAAAGTTGTGGTTTTTTGTGAACTTTTTTGATTAATTCTTATTATACCTATAAATGCCCACAAAATGTTGTGGAGTAATAATGAGTTTAAAATCGACATCTTAAACCTCATATTTTGATTATTAATGTATATTTTGCTTAGTTATAAATTTATAATATTAGGTGTAGTAAAAAAAAATCCATTATTTTTCCATTCAATTTCATGCAAAAATAATTTTCTTTTTACTACACCTAATATTTAGCATTTAGCTAGATATAAATTCGATTATATAGATTTATTAGTGCAATATATAAAGTTTAGTGAAATTAATCTATGAAATATATAGCATATATAATATCTATTATACCTTAGCGAGAGAGAAAGAGAGAAAATGAGAGAGAAAGATTATTAATTTTTGATTAAAATGAAATTGATGATGTTTAATATGAAATGACATTTATCAAACTACATTGATGATGTGTATAATAATATCAAAATAATTTCAGTTATAAAGTATACACAAGATTTTGCGGTATATATATATATATATATATATATCTCAAAATATCATTCTATTCCATACTGAATATAACATTTCATAGCACCGATTTAATATTGCACACTGATCTCTCAACTAATTCAGTAGAAACCACAGTGAAGCATTGAATTGATAATATCTATAATATACATTCGCGGAAATAACCCCTGCGATCGACGCCGTTTCTCTCTCTCTCTCTCTCTCTCTCTCTCTCTCTCTCTCTCTCTCTCTCTCTCTCTCTCTCGCGCACCCTGCAGGGGGAACTTCGGCAATAATTCAGCGTGCTTTTTGCACGTGTCGCGAATATAGATCGCGGCCTCCACACGCGCGCGTGCGAATCGATCGCGCGTCGCGCACCGTCGCTTTTTGCGGTCACGTCGAGCGATGTTCACGGCGGAGACAAATGAACTCAGGTCATGATCATTTTTCCAACTTCATCCCGCGACTTCTTGTCGAGTGGTGCAAGGCGAATCAGCTGAAAAAAATACTGGAATTTTGTGAGCCGCGCTTAGAAATATCTGATCGGCGCGTAGCGTCGCGAGGCCGCGCCACACCACGCTGTTTCGCAGACAACTTTTTGCCTATAACTCAGAGCTTTTTGTGTTCGCCTCACGTCGAACGCAAAGTTTCTATCCATGCATACGGATCGTTTGTTGCGATAAATGTTACGTACCATCCGCGCCACAATTCGATATGAGACTTTCATTTCCGCGAAACATTGCCTTTTACGCGCCGAGATGATTAAATTTCTCGCGCGTACGAAATGCAAATTTAAATGCAAACGTTAAATGGATGTTTTCATTTCTTCAATTAATCAGGTACCACCCCTGCGATAAGAATATTGACAAAGTATCTAACTCAATTCTATTGTTTATAACTTTCATAAATATAATATGAAACATTATTGCTTATAACTTTCATAAACATAATACAAAAATATATAGAATTTTTTTCAATTGAATTGATGCCACATGGAGAAAAGAATTTTGCTGAAGTATCTAAAAATTTAGTTATAGATATAGATCTAAAAATAATTCTATTGAACTTTTTTTAATTTAAATAAAAAATGAATGAGATATAAGACGCTCAAGTTAATTACTAAAATGTCAAAACTATTTGCAACAATACTCATCATGCTTGAGTTTTCTACATAGTTATTTTGATATTTCTACGAAAAATTATTTCCCAATCTGTAATCCTGAATTTTTATAGATACTTTAGCAAGTTATTCTTTTCATGCAGACATTATTGAACATAATATCAAGTAAATGCATTTTTTATTAATAAGAACTTTATACATAATGAATAAAGCATTAGAAAAGAATTGGAAAAGAAAAGCCGAATGTGCTCAGAATGATACGGAAGGGTTAAGAATACCGAATCGATTACACTACGTTAGGCTAGAACAATAGCAGTCAATATCGACAAAAAATTGTCGTTGTGACGATAAAAAGTTGAGAATTCATATGCTGTAGATACTAATAACGTGTTCCGATATATCCTGTTAGTATTATATTAAGAAGTACAGTATAACACAAAGATTTTTAGACCTGGTAGTGTCGAAACATGTTTAATATATAGTTAATCATTATTCTTCTCAATGACTTAGCTTATATTTATTTTTATTCCATTGCACAACTATTCTTCCAAGAATTCATCTTAATAAGATGAAATCAATTCAATCGTTCACATCTGTCATCCTTTTCCACGCTCCTCGGTCAACGCACCTCTTCTCCCTTTATCATCATTCACTCTCTCCGGTGCTCGCTGGGATCCTCTTGCCCTGCGGCTTTTCCCTCTCTGTTCCTTTCTTTCTCATGTACATTACTCTATCTCGGTCCTTGGCCTTCTCCTTTGATCCTCCGTATCCATCCTTTGCTCTCTTTCGCCGAGGCTCTCCAGGCAATCTCGCTCGATAGAGCCTGCGTTAATTTGCATAGCCACTTCGAGAGCCGCACGATCAACGGCCGCTATCTTATCGCTGTAACTGGCGTAATATTGCGCCGGTATGAACTTATCGCTCAGGAAACGATACTTTTCTTCTGCTCCTCGCACGCTCGATCTTAAGTCGCGTTTAAAACATCGAATGCCATCTCCGCACGCTATCGCTGCATTTTTTAGAATCCTTTTCGTTGGATTGGAACGATGTGTTATATTAAAAATTTATGGATGTATAAGCATATATTCGTATGCACGAGCACCATTTATATTGACAGCGAAGGACTATAAAACGAAAATTGAACAGCGGCAATTGAATTTTTCATAAATGCTATGCTTCATAGTTGTTTATACGCAGTATTTGGTTGTCCGGGTGTCAATAATACGACTTGAACTGCATCTTCATTAACTGATTATTAATATAATATTTCTCAATAAAATCGTTAACTAACTTCAACTTTTTCTTCATTAAACCAGCTTTTTTTTCATAAAAACAAGTTAAGCGAAATTATTCTGTGTATATATTCTCCAAGACGAGTCATATTATTTCCAGAAAATAAATTCTGATTAAACATTTCATTTTTCAATCACGCTAATTTCCAGAGATCCCAAACTACCCGAAATTCAAAGCTTTCAATTACTTCTACAGATAAATTAGATCGCGACCGGTAGATTAAACCGGTCCAGCTCGAGCGCGACGGTTATGACTCGTAAAAATCGAGTCGCATCGATCAGACGGCGTGCGAGTGGAGGCTGGGAGAGTCGAGAGATATATAAACGGCAGGGGACGAAATATCCCTGGGTCGATGGCTCGAGCCTGATGTCACAACGAATGCCTTATCGATACCGTCCTGTCGAACGCTCATACGCGAGATATTCCGCATAGCAGTGTCTCGGTAATTGGATACACGATCGGCCCGCGGTGGTTTTCGTGTCGAAACTCGATCTGATTCGCGAACGACGGATTCAGAAACGTCCCGCGCAAGGTACACCTGCCCGTTTCGACAGACCACGACGCGAATGACGATAGTGTAAAAGCGAATTTGCACAATTTACTCTTGACGGTCGTCCTAAATAAATCGTTCTGAAAGATAAGCGGAACAACGAAGTTTTCCGAAAATCGATTATCCATTTGAATAACAAAACGTTATAAAAAAGTTTCGTTGAAGTATCGAAAAATTTAGTTAGATACAGATTTAAAAATAATTTTGTGTAAACCGTCAAAATAATTATGTAAGATGCCCAAATCAGTTGCTAAATTATAACAACTTTTTGCAGCATTGTCATCAACGTTTATGCGTTCTATAATACATAATTATTTTGACCTAATAAACTTTATTTTCAGGTCTGTATCTTTTTTTATATGTACTTTATCTAAATGAATTCATCAAAATATACAAATTCTATTTAAGTTCTATATAAATTTTAGCTATGTAGTGTTTTATTCCGAACAATTTGGGAACAAATCTGTACATATGTGTCCGCATAAAAATTTAAATTTCAACATTAATTACAATAACTACATTTAAATTGCATTAATTTCTTATGACATGTCTACCACAAAGTATACCTGTGCATTCACGGTAAATGATTAATAATATTCCGCATACAGGCGAACGAAGCTCAAGTCTTCGATTCGCAGATTCCGACAGCGGAAACGACGTCGGAACGTTGCTGTCGTTTGTAGATCGCCCGGAGTCTCACTTGCACAGATGACACGATAAGTCCCTCGAAGTCATCAATACTTTTCACTGTAACCATTTGAATGAAATATCATCGCGAGCGTTCTTCCTTGAGCAGGAATGCAAACGTGTACTTGCATAATCTGAGGCAAAATTAATACACCGACTTCTCAGAATGTCTACGAAATGCAAAATTTAGAGGAATTACATTAAATTTTGAATTTTAATTCTAAAATGTACTTCTTCTCTAATTCATAATCAATTAGAAAACCAAGTAAAAAGGGGTCTTTATATTCTCCACACATTAATAAAATTTTCTGTTTGAAAGAAAATAAATACATGTTCAAAATTTGTTTTGCAAAGAAGAGAATAAAGAAAACAAGTGTAAGAAGTGCAGAACTAATATCATTATAAAGAAACAAATCGATTAATGTGCATATTTGCTCGAGATGTATTTCGAAATAGTCTCATACTCGTTTCCACCAATGTAGATTAACTTTAATCTCGGTTCAACTAACTTTTTATGTATTTCTAATTTTTAAAATCAGAAAAAGATGAAGAATTACTTAAACCGAGATTAAAATTGAACTACATTGGTAGAAATGGGCATTAGTCGACCAGATAACGAATAGTCGATGCACGATAATAATCCATGTCGCCTATAATAAGCCGATCGTGAAGTAACTAGTAATGCGCGCCGGTGACTGATTCTAGCGGAATTACGCACCACTGATTAGCACGATACTATAATCCCCGTAAATATGATTACGAGGAAATGATTATCCGCGTGCCGAACCGGTGCATACCAATCGATAGTTATGAGTCCGTAAATAGATTCTTCGGAAATTTCGTAAAGCGGACATGCAGCATCATGGAAACAATGAAATCGAGAAATAATATATGAGAATATTTGCTATACTGTAATATGTCGCACAAGATGAGTTGTATGATAATATTTTACAAAATTCCACCGTCAGATAGGGAAAATTAATACAACAATGTTCTGTGAAATGTTCGATGAAATGTCACATAGTATTTGTGTAAATGTCAACATACCATTTGCATTTTTTCGTTCGGTAATAAACAATACCGAGTAACATTCGGAATATTGCAAAAATAAAAAATAAAAATTAGAACGACATGCTTCGACATTTCATGATATAGTATAGGATGACATATAATAATTATATGAGTTATTCTTCTATTTTTACGCAAGCTTGTCGATGCATTCATAGTAATTTCCGGATTGCTTTAATTGCCCGCCCCTGTTATTTTGCAAACTCGTTAACTACCTACACCGATAACCGTACATTAATTATAGCGTTCAACATTTCTCTCTCTTTTAACGATCGATAACATTTTCAGGTTTGATTCTCTCTAGATTTCCGCAAAGATTTTTTTATTTAAATCGTTAAAAATATTCTTATAATTGCATTACAATGCATTAGATATAGTATAGAAATTAATTCTTAATAGTGATTGAAATAAATTTGTCCGTTGAAAGGTCGAAAATTATATCGTGTGTCGATATAGCCATAATTATGCATAACAACATGAATTAGATACAGTAAAAAAAAGATAATTACTTTAATAATTATTACTTTGCGTGAAAACAGTTTTTTTAATTGAAATGAATTAAATGAAAACAGTCTCTCAGTTTCTCATCGTGGAAATTTGTGGAAATTTAGTTTAAGTTGTTTCAAAACAAATTTTACTTTGTCGAAGTGAAATTTATAAAGGAAAAGGAGTTAATCGATTTTAAAAAATTAATAAAAATAGTAAAAATTCTTTTATAATATTAAAATTTGTATTCTCTAATTGTATCAATTTAATCTGTATGAAATCTATTTGAAATAAAAATTTATAGATAAGTCAACTGTCGAATAATAATTTATATGACATGACTGTTAGATGAATGTATATAAATCAAATTTTAAATAAGAAGAATCCTATATTTAATTGACGCGGATCTTTTATTAGTTAGTACATATTTCTAATATGAATTTATAAATTCCGATAGATCCTAAAGTTTTAATTTATTTTTCATAAAGATATATATTATGTTATATTTTTGTTAATTGTAAAACTTAATTGATATATATATCTATATATATATATATACATCAATATCAAAATTATCATGCAAATCAATAAAATTTTAATATATAGGGATAGCTTATGCGACTATCGATGAAACGATAGTAATAGATCGGATATAAGGGAAATCGGCAATTTGTTGACGTTACCGAGTAGACACAAATACGAGAAAAACGAGCTCATAGCTCGCTATCGTTCAGATAGTCCCTAATGCTTACGCAGGAAATTTGTGACCCATTGGACCGGACTCGTGAGGGTGCAAAGCAAATGTTTTCTTTCGATGTCCTCCCTAATGCACACATTTAAGTGTACTCCGTTCGATCTATAACGGCGACGGCCGCAAACTCCGAGCGCATCCTATCGGGACAATATTATCTCGAAAAATATTTAACAGCGATATTTGGGTTTCGATTTTATTTAATGTTACGTCCGCGGCGCGCGAGAAATATTCAGCAAATAAAATGGCACAATTGCTGCAATGATATACAACGATGGTTGTGAACTGTGGAATACGTATACGGCTTCGATGAATCAATTTTCGCAACAAAGGGATTAAATTTTTTTCGGCAACACATGCATTTCACTAATCCTTAGGCCAATTTAGAGAGACTATATATTGTTTTTCTAGAAAAATATGATATTTCTCTATTGACATTTTCTTTTTTAAACTTTGCAAAAATACACTTTTTTCTTTTGTCTAGTTGCTCTAGAATGAATTTGTAACGTTTCTCTATCGCTGTAATAAATCATGAGAGCTTCAAGTATTAGGAATCCATCGAAGTCGAAACTAGATTTACCAGTTTATAGAAGATGTCTTTGATTAGATATATTTAAAATGCTTGCATTTTATTTATTCTTTCTATTTATTTTTTAACCATGTTATTTTATCTCAAAGGGATCGTAACTGATTACGTTGTGATATGCAATTAATAAAAATTCTAATAGTATATATATATATGTGTGTGTATATCTATATATATCATTGTATTAAAAATTAATTTATTAATCGATTTTATATGATTCTTATGTACATAATAAACTGTTGTATGGTTCTTTTTGTACTCAAAGAAAAACATAGTGGTAGCAGCTATAAAGATGACAACTATACAAGTTTTATATGTGCAATTAATTTATAAAGTATTTTGTAGTTGCAATAATCCAATAATTATAAAATAGTATTTATTTATTTAACCATGTGTACAGTAATGCTACATATGTATAAAATTTGTATATTAATTGCCGTTATTGTGTCTTTGTCTTTTAGTATAATATGAGACACTAGAAAGAATAAATTAATTATAATTCTTCTGCTTTTTTATGATTACTACTTATACTTGATATATATTTCAGATTTTAAAATTTATTTTCATCAATTATATACAATTTGATTATTATATCTTTTCGATAAATTTTTTCGAAGCGAAAATCGGGTAAAAGGCTCATTATCGCGATTGGCGTACAAGTGTATCATCTCAAAAAGGAGAAAGTTCTATGCGTCCGAGAGAGCTTATTTAATCGCGATTGCTATCGATTTTCCGTACCAACTATGCCTCAATAGCGCGGTTAGTCGCGACGAGTCCGAGATCCTGCGGAAACTGCGACGAGATTCTGACGATAAAACAGCGGGCTACGCCGATGCCTTCAATCATGTATGAAGTGATCGCAATGAACGTTTACAGTATTGAAAGGCATACTTCCACGGCGCGGACGCTATAACTCGTACCTTGCCATTAATATAATCTCGTATAGATCGTTTTAAAATTCTTCGTTACGAGATGAAGCGAAGAAAGAGTTGGGCTGTTACTGCGGATCAATTCAATAGTATCGCTCGCGACGTAAATTGATTTGCGATTAATCGTGCCGCTGTAAAGTCCGAAAATATGATATTGCGTACACGATTTGTCGGTACTCTGCGTTAATTTGTATCTGATACATACCATTTTTTGAGTCTCGATTTGAACTTATTAATTTTTACAGAATTGTTATCCGACGATCAGCACAAATTTTTTGCAATTAATTGCGTAATTATAAAGTTTAAAAATACGATATTATATGTTAATTATTTTATGTATTACATCTTAGTTTTAATATTCTATTCATATTTCTCGTTGCTTACAAGAGAAATTGATTATCCGCGAGAAATTGATTAATTAAACTTTTAGAAAGAAAGAATTGCCTGTTGTTTGTAATCCAGAATAATTATTTTGTGCGGATTAGTTTTGGTTTTCCTATTTCACATGATCGTTATTTATAAGTGTATAATAATATCACAAGTAGAATTAATTTTGTTGAATTAATAAAATCACTGTAAAAGAAACATATTTATTACACATACAGTTTAAAATATAAAATATTGTAAATTAATTTCTCTGTTGGTTACTCTGTTAATTAACTTTTTTATTTAATTTTGCTTTAATGATATAATTTTTATGTACATGCATTTATTACATTATGATTGTTTGAAGGATTGGTAATATTCAAATATCATGTTATATTATCTTTTATATTTATATCATACATTCATTATATGTAAATATAATTATTTCTAATCTATCTGCTTTTAAAATTTTATTAACTGAAACGCTAGATCTATTAATATTATTGTAATTTGCATTCATCGTCATTAAATGCACACTTTTTTTTTACCCTTAAGAAAAGCGTTCTAGTACAAACAGTTATACATCCCGCACAAGCACCAACAGCCTAATGTGCGATGGAAACGCGCGGAGGAAATCCGGTGCGTTCCCGGCGGAACGCGGAACGCGTGAATCCAGCGTGATCGCGTGCGATCCGTAATGAAAATTCCCAGCTGCATTGATATGCATCTACAAGATTCCGACTGAACTCGTCGCGCTCTCGGCGTTCATTTTGTGCGATTTCAGGACTTTCCGCCGGAATCTCGTAAAAGCGAATTCTTCACGATCGCTCGCATCACCGTACCGTCCTCTCGGGACTGCTCCCCTTGATGCATCTAGAGCGTGATGGAATCCATTTCGCAGGTGTAATATTCTGGGACAAGTTTATAGCTTTTAAGAACTGTTCGTCCTATTTTTCACTGTCGAATTCGTGATAAAAAAATTATTATTAAAGTTTAAGGGATAAAACATAAGAAGTATATACATCGATGGTTTCACGCTTTCTTTTATAAATTATACACTTTCTCATTATTCCTAAATTAATTTTGGTAAATGTTCACTTTAATTTAGGAGATGCTCTTCCAATGACATTAACTTTGATATATGTTGTCCTGATCCTGACCTCTAACAAGTTTTAGTCGTCACTCGTTATTCGTTAAAAATCATTACGTAAGCAGAGAAAGGTCGCGTAGTGAATATTTGTATATGACAGAAAAATGAGACGTGATTTTTTAAATCCCTTTTTATTAATATCTTTTTAATGAATAACGAGCAACAGTTAAAATCTGTTGGATCCTGTTACTCAGGGTCATGATCTTGTCATATGTCAAGATCAAGATTATTGGAGAAGCATCCCTGGAAGTGAACTTAATTTTTAATAAAGTCTTATATAAAAATATACATTATTTTTATCACATTAACGATTAATTTTGCTATAAATATATTAATTTTAACATATTTTCATTCAAAACAGAAATCCATTTAATTTTATTTAATTTTTAAATCAAATGGAAACATGGAACGCATAGAAAAACAATGGCTATTTTGGCAATAATTATTATTTAGAGAACTATGACTGTTTTATTTATATTAAATAACAGTCACTTGCTTTGCTTAAAAGAATAAATACCTGTGAATCTTGTTTTTAATAGATGTTTTGGTCTACTCCAACAAATAATACCCGAATTATTCAACAGTGATTGTAGGTCGGGAATTTTTACTAATCGACCTCGAGTTTTGTTCGGAGCATTTAATACGCCTGATCAATTTATTTCCGAGATTCACAATATTTTCATTTAATAAAAAAGCAAACTGGATCAAAACACGACATCGAGGACTGATAATTCCAATTTAAAAAAAAGAGCGATTGCAGAGCAGCGAGGCGCGAAAAAAATAATTCGCCAGCATATATTTCGAGCATGCAAATCTCATTTTTGCTGGCATCACCCAGTACACTCGAAACAATGAGTTTCGGTGATCAATCCAAAAAAATACTCCCAGGATTAACCAGCGCTCTTGGATACAGTTGAAACGAATATCGCTCGCGGGGCGGTAATTATATGAACGATTTCTGGAATCGGCAATTTATGACGAGCAAATAGTTCACTATAATTACTACTTTAAATCATTGTTTATCGCTATTACCACGTTATAGCGCGATGTAATCGTGTTTACCATAAATTCCTCCTACAACAGTATCCGATCCAATTAATTTCGAGAATTGGCTAATTACTACACAAATTACACTGCTCTTCATCTCTCTCCTCGAATCGCGTTACGGCGATATACAGGTTATCGATTATCAACGTTGCTGACTGATTATTTCTGGGCTATCATTACACAAACGTAAACCAAAAAAAATATCTCTTTTTAATTTTCATCTCCTACTAATAAAGATAATTTCTATTATCAAAATTGCTATTTTCTCTCCACCTTTCATTCTTCTCTTTAACTTATAATTTAAAAAGATAATTTTGGAAAAATTATTATTTTCATTTGTATTTCATTATATTTGCAATGTAATGAATATCTATAATAATTTATATTCAGTTACTTTTTGTTTTCAAGAACGACAATGTTTTTAGAAATATAAAAATTCTAAGATAATGAAGGATATTTTTTCTAAGAAAAAGAGAATTATACATATTTGTTTAATCAAATAATTAATTGTAATTATTTATAACAATATGACATCGGTTTTATGCTGAATATATGATAAGCATACATTTTATCTTTTGAGTTTTATTAATGTACCAAGATTTTCAGTTCGGCCTTCCACCTGGAATATAAATTTACTTGGACGTTCCACCTCTTGCCAAAAAATAATTAAGACGTTCGATTAAGATATAAGATGCAAGTATAATTCATGTTTGACAACGCGCCGTATTCTCGTGGATGATTTTTAACGGCGATACAATACGTATATATCTCGCGCAACGTCAACGATTATGTATTATATGTTGGGTGGTGTCTTCTCGATCGCGATTGGCCGTAAATTATACGGTTGCACGACCGCATATGGCCACGCTGATTGCACTCGCCTCAAGTCCGTCCCGACGGATATGTTTAATTCCATACTCGATAATGCAGCATACGTAATTAAATTGCCGAGTTTCACTGCTAATTAATAACTATTGTATCCGTGCACCCTTGTTGTCATTAACACGTATCGCGTGTATATTCAGACGCAACCAGGTTTCTATTTCCGATAATGAAGTGTATTGTATGTATTTTGTAACTCTTCTGTCCTGTATAAATGTTAATTGATAGCGAATTTGATCTAGTAATATGTATCACTAGATAAAATCTTTTAATTATTTCTAATAAATTAATTATATATTTATTATAGAAGCAGCTTTAGAAAAATAAAATAAAAGCAAAAATTCATTTGCACGTATAATATTCCTTCCTATTTTAAATTTATTCATTGTGATATATAAAAATTTTCTTATATTTATCCATTTTAATTAGAAAAGTTTAATCAAATATAACAAGGCTTTTCAGGCGATTATCAGAAGATTGATCAGGAAAAGATCAATAGAATATATACAAAGAAGTGTAGAAGGAAAAAATGCAATCATTATACTGGCTAGTTAAGAAATTCTCCGATGACAGCCCGATGGAAACCCGGAATCATTGTCAATTTATAACGACGTAATCATAAAGCTGATCCTCTAACGATCGGATCGTGTTTCTCGGAGATGCTGGTTCACGAACAATGAGACGTGTATTTTCTTTCCGGCCATAATCAAGCAATGAAACTGTGGCGGCTCGCCACAAAATCTGCGGATTATGTCGACTATAAACTTCCTTGCCAACTTTCCTTGTTTGGGCACCGTCCCTCTCTTTATATTAGCCCTATTTCTATGCGTGGGTAGACCATAGATTTGTTTCGCGTGACCCTTAAGCTATCGCCTGATCGCGACGAATCGTTGTTATACGATTAAAACAAAGCGGTACATTAGACATGCTGTCGTGTATGAAGAATAATGCTCTTAGTCATGAATTACATTCCTGTTGGAATGTATTGCAAATTGATTTTACGAATTGATACTTCATTTAATACGTTATTTATCGCTACATTTTACGATATAAATTCCATGACGAAAAATAATCACCGATCACTATTTTTCAATAATAAATATAAAAAATTTGTGCACGATAGGCAATTAATAGATGATAACTTATCTAATAACAGCAGTAAAATCTACAAATCTGTTACAATATTGAGTACTGTAATAGTAATCAATTTTTGTATATGATATAATAAAAGTTACATATTATATCAATGTTTATAGATTTTACTCGATAACAATCATAATTTCAAAATCGAATGAAAGTTTTGTCGAATCGTCTTATCGATGGCGGCGCGGCTTATTATCCTTCAGATATTAGACTGGAGGCGATAACTTATTCGCGGCAAGGCTGGGTTATCGGGTACTGTCACTGGTTCGCGGTGGTAGGATATTGTTTTTAGGCTGCGGTTTTGCCCCGCAGGCTCTCTCTTCCTCTCCCCTCTCTTCTCACTCCCTCATACTCTCCTGGGAAATTGGACCTGGAGCTGCGCAGGCAGCACTCGCTCGCCGCTCATTTATTACCGTTGCTTTACCTCTGGGTGGCCAAATTTACCAAACGCTGCGGTTCGACCTCCGAATGCGCCCGCCGTGTACACCGCCACCGTCGCGGTGGACGACGTCGTTCGGTGTTACATGGTTGAAAACTGAACGACGAATTGGCGCATCGCTCGCCAACCCAGCTCCGCAAGGCAGAAAATATTTCGGATTAGCACGCCTTTTCATTCGATTTTGCGAAGCAATGAATCGGAGATTGTTTCGACGAACATAATCAATTTTCGCTATTACCGAGAATCAGTCATTAACGTTAAAATATTTTTAATAGAGATCAAATACAATTTTTAATAAAAAAGCTGTACGTGTGAATTGATTGATTAGTAATTATTTGATAAATAAATTAAAAAATTATTTAAAAAGTTATTAAAATTATTTTAACAATAGTTAAATTGCCTGAATGTATTAAAAAAAAGAATTATATGAAATACATAGTATTATAATTTTGATTTTTTCGTCTGGTAGAAAATTGTTTTTTCTTATTTAAAAAAGTAAGCCGAAATATCGTTTTCGCAGATTTGGTTTTGACAAGAGTTATTCAATTCCGACAAAGGGAAATCGATAAATCTCCTCTTCTGGATTCTCTATTCTCTTTGGAAGAGAGAATGCACTGTCTTTCGAAGGACACGACAAAATCTGCAGATAAAAGCGAACAGTAGATGCGTGTCTTTCCTCGTGGAACGATTAAAATCAACGTGAAAATTCCTCAATACGATTTCTGTAGTATTCTCCAATTATTCCGTTCTTTGTTTGTAGGGATTAAAGACAGAAACGAGCAGTGGTCACTTCGAACGGTTCTTATAAATCAGTTAGTCGATTTCGAAGAACAAATACGGAATAAAAAATGCGAACAGATATAAGGAGTAAAATTGAAATTGAGAAATGATTACTTATTATTTTTCCTTTTGTTAAAATAAAATAAAATGTTGCAAACAGATAAAAATTAATGTAAACAATTGATATATAATACAAATTTCAAATTTGAAATTTCATAATATATCATCGTCAATAATATCATACATTAAGCGTTATCTGTGACCCTATGTTCTTCTACAAAACGCTAAGAGCTGCTTCTTTTAATTTAATCTGACATTCGCGTATGCATTTCACATTTTTCATATTTTTGACATTATTTTGTTGAGTGTAATAACGCAAGGAAGATCTGCACGTATTTATAACACTCTTCGAGGAATTCTCATCTAACACGGGGAAATATCAAGAATCTCACAAAGGTGGAAATGTCGGCAGACATAGGAAAAATGTGCTTGCGCGGAGCTGCGGCGCGCGAAGATGAGAACACCAGCGATGTATCTTCATCGTCGCGTTCCCGCTCTTTCGCGAAGCTACTCTGCGTCTTCCAATCATGGAATCAGGAAAAATAAGAAGGTGTAGCCAGGTCGGATGGGAAGACCTTTAGAGATGCATCTTGCTTATCAAGCGACAAATGCGCACCTTTCATTTCCATTTATTCTCATATGACTTATAATTCATTTTCATTTAATTCAATAGATCTAAAAGAGCTTCCTTTTTTGCTTTCAATAGATTAATTTAGACATCAGCATCATGAATGTTATATTTATAAAACTAACAATAATTCAACATTACTAAATATCTAACGTTTAAGGAAAGGATTACAGAGAAAAAATAAAGGAACCAATGCACAGAACGCATATATAAATACCTTATGTTTTCTTTTATTAAAAATGATTGATGAGTTACTTTTACTAATGCACTTTATATATGAATTAAGTAAGCTTGAATTCTGCACAAAAAAAGAAAATCTTGAAACTTTCATCTATGACTTTTTTTACATCTATGAATGTTACAATTGAAGAAATAATGCAGATATAATATATGTTGAAACAAGATCGTTTATTAAATCCTACAAAATTAAATTTAAAAAATTTACCTAAAGAAGAATCGATATAACGATTCAGTTACTATACTACTTCATTCATATCATGTCTATATGATTTGGCAAATTTGGCAATTACATCATTCGATAGATCAAAGTTTCAGCTCAAGAATCCATTTTTTATTATAAATTACAGTACGGTGATTTTTGGTAGAGTTATGAGCAATCAAAGTAAACATGTTCCTTTCATTTAATTCGCGATCTCAATAACAAAATTTCCAAAAGGAACATAAAAAAATCTATTTTATAAAAAAAAAATTTAAACTTTTACGTTAGAAAATCGAAAATTTTCCTAAATTCCTTTTGGGCATATGACAGATCTATAAAATGAAGAAATTTTCCATTTTAACTCATAGTTTTCTATATGTAAAAATTACTAAACTTACAGAAACTCAAAAGGATAGTGACTTTTCAGAAGATTTTTAATGTGTATGTTTTAAAATTCTTTTTTAAAATTTAAATTTCATTAATTTTTAATGAAGTTACAGCTATTTGAACTTTAAATTGTAGCGTTGTAAGCTTTTGTTCCCAATGTATGTAAACCATCCGAAAAAGATTAATATATATTTTATTATAGAAATACGTCCAATGATTTTGAATATGTTGCAGATCAATGATGCTAAGAAAATAGGACACGAAATATCGAAGAAGATATTGAACGATTATTTGCGGGATCAATGCGGGATCATGGCAAACTTCAAAATAGGAACAAGCTGTTTCGCTTGTGTGCATGCTATCAGAGCTCGTGTGTTTATTCTCCTCTTCCGCCACATTTTATATATTCTTCTCGCGCGGCAGAACTGGACCGGAAAAATATGATGGTCGATAGAAGATGGACGCAACGCGAGTAACAAACCGAGTTCTCGAACACGAAGTCTGGCGCAACGGATATATTCGAGTAGATCAAAAAGCAACCAAACACACGCATGTTCTAGTAGATATCTCGATCTATCAGTTATTATCAGTAGTATTTCTTCAGACTTTTCTTATATGAAAAGAAAAAGAAATATCTACACAATTTCTTTTGTATAAAATCTAGTGAAATATTTTTTGCTTTTCATTATATTATATGTAATATAATTTATTGTGCAACATTATTTTAACGAATCATATTGTATGCATTTTTAAAATACAATGTACAATATTAAAATACAATGTACAAAAAGAATTATAAATTTCTGTTTAAAAAACATAAAAAATTAAAAGATATTTAGATATATTTTTTGTTTTCCTTTTTCTATTTTTAAATTATAAAATAATTTCAAGTTCTTCTATTTCTTTTACTCGACATTCTTAATAAGCTTTGGAATAAAGCATAGAAATGGAAAGCATGAATTTTCTATTTAATAAGCAAAATGCACTTACAAAGACCTTATTATTCGACTTTATTAACCGCATCTCCTTATTTTTTGTAATTTTTCACGATTTTCTTATTTCGTTTCGACAATTTTCTTTAAAAAAAAAATGACGAATCTCGTCATTAGATTTTCATTGAAATGAGAAGCTGACGTGCTCGATGCCGTTAATGTTTCAAAGCTGAAACGAGCAGTTTGATTTATATTGCGTAGATCGAGCAAATGGAAGGTGCAAGAAAAAGTGCGGAAAAAATACAGCGACAGTGCACGGAATGCAGATATGAAATGCCTAGTTATGTGGTTTTCTCTTATTAAAGATGACTGTAAATTGCTCGTGTTAATACACTTTATGTATGGGCATGAAGATAGCTTGATTTTGCAAAAAAAGAAAGTCTCGAAATGTTTTCCATCTAACTTTTTAATTCCACAATTGAAGATTGCAGTTAATACGTAATACGTTATAAGACAGTTTATTAAATTCTACTTAAAAAATGTAAAAGTTTAAAAATCTGTAAGAGAGAATGAATGAAGCATTAAGAAAAATGTCTGGTTGAATTAATTGAAATTCTGGTTGAAAATAGACAAATCAGAATTTTCTAGTTAAATCTATTATATTAAAATTCTAATTAAGAAATCTGGAATTCTAACTGATATCGAAATTTTGGATCGTTTATTTTCAACCAAACATTTTTCTCAATAAAAGATATATTAAATTGAAGACAATGAAAATTATCTTACTTAGAACTTAGTTCTTTATTATTTTTAATTTTATTATTTATGGAATTTTTATTATTATAACCACAAATATAAGTATTAATACGTATTATTAACGTAATAATACTTGTATTGATGTTTGTCACATTTGCTGCACCACGCGTTTAGAGTATTTTTTACACTTGAAGTCATATTATCTTTATTTAATGTATTTTTGAGAATTGTATAATGCAACACAAATTAAAGTTCAGTCAACAAAAACTATTCAGTTCCATATTTTCACGAAAATTACTTTTCTACAATAATAAAATTTAACATACCAAGCATTCCATATCTATTAGTATAAAAAACAGATAACTTTGAATAAAATGATTCTTATATATTCTTGTAAAATTCGCATAATATACTAGACAATACAATTTTTTATTAATACTATAGTTAGTTTTGAAAAATAAAGCCGATTTTTGCAATAAGCCCTTGAATTACTAAGAACAAAAAGAATATTTATTTATAATATTATCACTATTACTACTCAGATAACGGTATTTTTTTGCGATCATAAATCGGATATCGTATAGTATATTCTCGCTAAGTGGAAAGAGGCTGACCGGTCAAGAATTATTGAAGGACTCGAACGGCGCGAGAGGGTGGTATAAGAAAAAAATACAGCGACAGTTCACGAAACGTAGATAGCAGCCGGCTTCACCTATCGCTCACTCGTAGTCGCAGGCTATAACAACGCGAAGGAAGGGTGGCAAGAAAGAGGTTTGAATCTGTATTAGAGGGAAAGAAAGAATGAATGGCGTAAAGACAAGCGTAGAGAAAAGGAGAGGAGGAAAAGTGCGAACCGAAGGTAGTCTACGAGAGAAACAGCGAGCAGAAAATATACGACCTCATAATTCCCTTCTAAACATCGCTAATTGCAACGCTGACCCTCTAAATCGTTTGAGATGTTATCTGTTCGCTCGAAATGATTCTTCTCCTTTTCTCAATCCTTCCTTCTTTCATTGTTTTCTTTTGGCTGCTTACATCAGCTTGTTTTAAAGAAAAAATCGACAAAGCATGGAAGTTGAAAAATTGTTAAAGAAGATAAGACTAATAACAAAAAACTTTAGTAGGTCCTGAAAACTCATGCATGTAAAAGATTTTTTTATTACAAACAAAAATGAAAAAATTACGATTCTAATAATTCAAATATCTATATGATTATTGACTTATGTCGATGTTATAATGATATTAATCTAATGAACGATATTAAGTAAAAATCAACTAAGAAGTGTTAAAACACAAATAACAGAAAAATGCTATTTTTAGTCAAAGCTGGCTTAGTAATATTCATATATGATTATATAAATACATTTATTACTTTTATACACTATGCGCCAATTCAGTTTGTCTGACTTAAAATACAATCATAAATTGAAATAATAATTTCATAATTAAATTAATTGATCATCGATTTAATGATAATGCTATATTAGCATCTTAAATATCTGTAAATAATTATTGCGGAAAATATTACTAAACTACTAAAAATATTAATTTAATGATACATTTAATTTCCAATCGATTTAAAAAAATATTTATATACAACAGAGCTTATTTATTCATAAACATAAAAAAAAAATTGTACAGTGAATTCAATGTACTAGGTAATTATGACACCGAAAGTGCATCGAAGAGTTAAATTATGTATGTCGTCTGTTTTCTGTGGGATATACAGCTGCCCTAAATTCACGTATTTCCTCGTCATAATCGCGAGCTGTCAGATATAACAGCGCTGGTCCGCTATTACGGAATTGCAACATCGAATATTTAACGCAGTACCGTATTTAATACGGCGCGGTCTCTTGCTCGCAAGGGCAATATCGAGATGATCTCATTGCGGGCGGATGTTTCTTTAATAAAGAGAAACGATTTGCGAGATATGAATTTTCGTCTCGTATTCATACTGGAATATAGGATAGATTTCTATTTGATAGCAATTATTTATAAATCTTTTTTTAGTGTGATGTAGATGGAAAATTAGCTTTTGCACCGAGAGAAATGATTTTATTATAGGAACAAATCAAGGGAAAGCAAATGATCACACACACACACACACACGCGCGCGCGCGCGCGCACGCGGCTTACTAAATTAACAAAATCGTTTCTCTCAGTGTGCTATTCTGTTCTGTCTATGTCAAACATCTATCTTGTATTTATTGCTTTTATTATTCTTAAATTAATTTATATCTTGCTTCCATTTTACTTTAAATATTTCCTTAAATATTTATTGCATTACTGTTTACGAAAACGTATGTATATGAGTGTATGCGATATGTAAATGTATGTAAGTGTCTGAAATATATTTCGGAGCTTAGGTAGGATTCACTAAATTCATATAATTGCGTTCCCTGTGGGAATTTATAAATCTTTAATAATCCGGGCATATCAACCTTTTTCCGATTAGGCAAACTATATTTCAATTCCTCGGTTTTCTGGCATAGGAATTAGAGTTCGAAAAGGTTAGGCGATTGAAAGGGAATCACGTGAGGGAGGTAAGAAAGAAGGGAAACAGTGCTTTTCAATTCACTTTACGAAACTGTCCCCTCTCTCTGAAAGGAACTTCTTTGTCTTGTCGAGTCTTAATGAAGTACGAGTCAATGAATTTCCCTAATGCTACAGGAGGCTTCTAAGTCAACATATCCTTCTCTGATGCTACCACCTTCCCTTCCACATTTTCTTGACAAAATGCGATAATTCATGATTAAATATTTTAATCAAGATATCGCAAACTTAGATTACGCTTTCCTAAGTAGTAGTACATAATAAAAAGTTACAAATTATTGCAAAATGTAAGTAAAATTCAGTTCATTATTGAGATCGTCAAAATAAAGAATCTGTCCATTTTAATTTATATTTTTATACGGATTTTTGTGACTAGTGAAATTAGTTATTATCTAAAATCTAAACTTTGTTAAAATAAAAATTTGTTAAATAATCAAAATTAAATTTTTATTTATAATTGTATACTGCGGATATGTGTGTGTAAGCTATATCATTTTTATATAATTCATAATATGAATTCACAACTTTATAGAGAAAAAAAAGAAAAAGAATATATAAGAATGTGTTCTTAAAAAATTAAAATTTCATTAAAAATTATATTCTTAGGAATGGATACACATCAATTGTAATTATTATTATTTCGTCTATGAGTCAGTAGTTAACAAATAAGATTTTCTTCATTTTCCTTGAATCTGTTGTCGTAAATGCACCTATTTTAGAGAGTAGTAAAGGAAGTTTGAAGATAAGTGCAATTTCGCCACAGCAGGGAAGAGAAGCGAGTCGCTTTAAAAATAGCTTCCGTCGGAAGTGCATTTCGATTTCCCGGAAGTTTTCGAAGTCCGATCTTAACGTTACTTCTAGAAACTCCAGAGACGAAAACGTTACCGTATTTCGCTTTACGAATTTTGCCCGACAAGCCAAATGCGCTTTATATTCGTTTTTAACGGGCTCTCTTGAGCCGTCAAACGCCCGTCTATCGGAAGAAAATTCAATAAAACGGTCAAAAATATGTTTTGGCAGATGTGGAGGTCGGTATAACGATTTCTCTATATTGGATTTATATGTAAAAAAAGAAGTATCTACTCTTTATTGCAGTTATTTACTCACAGCGTGCACCAGTTATTAAAAATCAATATTTCGTGAAAATTTATATTTACATTTTGCGTATTTGTATTTCTAAAAGAAGTGAATTTATCATATTTAACAATAGGATACATCGCAGAATAAGATATTATGGTGTTAAATTTGATTGCTTCATGCGCAAGTGTATGTAAAAAATTGATCGTTTTAAAAAATTTCACTTTTTATTTCATCTTATTAAAATTTATTTAGTCTCTCTTCCTCTCTCTCCTCCCTCTCTCCCTCTCCCTCCTCCCCCCCCTCTCTCTATCAATATTTCAAATATAATTCATCTAGTATTACGGTACATATTACGGTACATATTATACTTCTTGATTTGTAATTCAAGACTACGTTCTTTCAGAAATTTTAGAAAAAAATGAAAATTTAATAAAAGATTCAACTTTTTATTATACAACAAATTAGACATACTTATATTAGATATACATATATTAGATATAATATATAATATTAGATATAAAATATATATATAACAAAGTAAATCACATATAATATTATAATAATCTGTAAATCAAATGATGTCATAATTTGCAAAAAAAATTTCTATAAATAGTATTAAGAAACGACAATTGAACTAAAAAAACGTTAAAAAAGACGTACTTTCAAAAAAACAGCTTCCACCTGTCACCTGGTATCTTTTACTTTTCGGAAAGTCATGTCCTGCGCAATATCAAACATTTTCTATTTAAAAGGGAAAAGCACAGCATGACTGAAAAGATCCGGATGACTTCTCTCGCGCAGGATGGTATTCGTCAGGAAACAGGATTTATCGCAAGGCACGATCCTATACACACTCCATTCTGTGAGGTTTGTTTTCGAAACGTGACTTAACCAAAACAAGCTCGGTAAACTCTCATTCCCGTCGCATTCGTCTTTCAGTAATACACCACACCGTGTACGTATATTTGGAGAGGCTGTTCGAGGGGTGCGCTGTTTTTGAAATGAAATCCGAAGCTGTCGTCCGATGACGATGACGGTCGGAATTTTTAAACAGTTGGTACAGCAATGTGAGCGTGGTATGAGAGTTCTCATAGCACTGCCACGGATACGGTTATATTTTCTAAAACCACTTAATGCAGCGAACAATAATATTCGTAAAATTAAATAATAGAAATATTTTAGCAAATATTAAAAATTATTCAAAGACAAATTAAATTATAACAATTTGCCGGAAAAAAGAGAGAATCGAAATTTCACTAAATATAATTTGATATATTTTTATAATACTATTTTTATAATGCCCGTATTCATATAATTAGATCTTTTAAGGTTTCCTTAAATTTATCTTTAGATGTTCTACGAATTATTTTATTGGCTACTAAAGATAAATTTAAGAAAGCTTTAAATATAAAGTCTGATTATGAATATGAACATTAATCTTATTAAACGTTTTTACGTTATTAATAGATAATTATAGCACATATCAATTTTATAATGACAAATAAAATTTTAACAACTATATTTTACTAATTGCAAGACCCGACATCTTTTTTTTTATGCAGTGCAGTTGTAGGCATTTATAGCAAAGTGCTGAATATAAATATACTCATCTACACATTAATTGTACACTAGAGAAAATTTGGAAAATTTTCTAATTGAATTTATTTAAGATAACCAGAATTCTGATCATTAGTATGATTAGAATCTTCTGGTTCATTTACTTCTAATAAAAAATATTTATCAATTTATTGTGCTCACAATATTCGTAATGTTAACAAATTGATGGTCTAATTGTATTTTTGTATAATTGTGTACGATAATACTATATTTGCTAAAATTAACTCAAGCTATCGCTGTTTTCATGTCAACTTTAGAGATAAGCTAGCTTCGCTATCAACTATTAGTTAATTACTATCGTCTTAAATACTACTCAATCTGGATCTATGAAATTTTTAAAAAATCGAAAACATTCATTGAAGAATTCGATATAATAAGAACACGATGTATTATTCATGCGTAAATACGATACTGACGGAATGATATTAGAAATGATGGTTTCAGATATCAGAAAGATAGAAATCAAATATCAGAAAGAGAGAAATTTAATAATTGTTATCCATTGTTAAAATATAGCTCGTGAACAAATTGCCGCTCGCCTTAATTGCTACTCGAATCAGTCGTCATCAATTTATAATTTATAATCTTAATAATTCTCGTTATAGGATAGCTTCCTTTATTCATATTCTTCTATTCTTCTTTTTTTTCCATTCTTTTTTCGATTAGCATATTTGCATGTAATGAGCGATTGCCCTATTACGCGCAGCAATCTTTTTAACATCGGATAATAGCTTTCAACCCTTATCACGATATTATACAAAGAATGACGAAAATTAATTCTTAACCAAAGAACTTCGAACCGATCAGTACAACATTTATCAAGCAGTCCAGACACTTTATTTTCGAGTACTTATGTATTTCTATATAGGACGACCAATATAAATCCATGTTCTGGAAGTATTAATGCATTTATTCTCGATTTTGAAATGCTTCGTCAATTATTTGAAATTATTTTTTTTTAATGTAATTAACAATAATATAAAATAGATATATTATATATATATTTTATTTAAATAAAATATAATTTAAATAAAATATAATGATTATATATGATTTTCAAAAACGGACAACTTATAATAACTTTTAGAAAATTATTTTTGAATTTGATATTAATAAAACAATATTAATCTTATTGTTTTTTAACAAACACGATTGTCATTTCTTGATTAATTCTTTATTAATTTCTTATAATGATGTTTTTATGCAAGTTCGAAGACATAATTTTCAATATACTAAAATTTAGCATATCTTTTAAATTTTCCAAAATTTTAAAAATTAAAACAAAAAATTACAAATAAATCAGAACTTAAATATTTTAGTCTCGTTGTATAAAAACATCCGTCTGTTCGTCAGTCCTCGTTTTGCCAGCGTCGTCGGGTTGTCGCTGCGCAGATTCGGTGCTCTGACTTAATTTGAGTAACCTTCATTAATCATATTATTTCTATCCCGTTGTCGTGGCAGGAATATAATATTTCCGAGACGGTTCTCTACCGTCAGATCCGGCGAATCTTAACGAGCGACGACGTGCGCTCGACATCATTTCGACGGAAATATAAACGCACGCTACGCCATTCACCCCCTATGGGGTATTGTCGGGGTAATTGTCCATTTTTCCGGTCGAAGATTGACGTTCTAGTTACGCAACGGACATAAGTTCTATTACTCTCCCTCTAACAGACGACAAGTTAACCCTTATTTGAGCAATCAGAATTCATATATTAGTCTTCAGTCTTTTACATAAAAAGGAAATTATTGTTAGTTAAACCTCTTTTTTTCATTTATTTATTATTTAACAAATAAAAACTGTATCTTCTAAGTTGCATCACACTTGTAACCACATTTTATTAACATAAATAATTCTTTATTTATGTTAATGTACGTATTTGTCTGTAAAAATTATATTGTATTTCTAGATTCAGACGTTTTAAGTAGTTTATGAAAACATGATAAATTAAATATGTTATAAACAAATTAATTGATATTAGAGCAGTTATTTGAACACTTCTTTAAATATTTCTTGAAAACATTTATTTGCATTTAAATATTTTTTTTTATAAGTCACGAAAATTTATAAATCGAGTATTATATCATTAGAAATTGTCTTTGAAGATCGCGGCTATTTTCCGTCGGTTTCACAATGGAACGTTTATTCATCGGTAATGACAACTTAGTTTTATCGAATCGTTTCATAACAAGTTAATTTTGAAATGCAAAATCTACTCATGTAAGAATACTCAGTGCGCGTGTCGAGAAACGTTATCCGGGGACGGTGGACGCTATCTAAGGAATTCCGCTCGACTATCTTTAATTGTGCGAATCGTTAATCGTCCGCGGCGAATACCTCGGAAATCTTCCCGCAACGTTTATCGTCGCACGAATACGGCCGCGTAGTACGAGCATGAGTTGACATTCCTCTCGTGAGCGGCCGCGCTTTTTGCCCGCGATTCCCGCCTCCAACCGTCCCGCCTTTGCCTTGCAGTACGCCAGGTGGAAATATCTTTTCGCGATTAGGCCGAGGGCGGCGGATGACGTTGTCACGGCACGGCAATGGGAAACGTTATTCCTCATGTTTTCGCGATACGTTAACAGAAAACACGAGAATTTCTAGCACGTACATATTATCGCGGGGACAGGGGAGGTCTTTGTGGCTATGCGGCTGCCATGTCGGACTGAGGGTGGCCTGAAACCTAATTGTTCAGATACACGCATTTCACTGCCGCCACGATGTCACGCGCACACGCGTATCATATATAGGGTAGTTCAACAGCAATGAACGAAAATGCGATTTATGTATTGTATTAATATCATAAAATTACAAAATTATAGTGAACATATCATAATACTTCCGATGATCGTAAAATATTATTACCACATTATACAATTCTATTAAAGATTACATCGGATACTTTCATGATAACAAAAAAATATCCTAGAATATTTTTTTATACCTTTACAGATATACTTACAAAACTAAAACTTATTAATATTTCAATTGTAGAATGATTATAATATTATCTGACATTTACAGAAAAATATATTAAATTTCGAAATTTTTTAATCGCGCACAAAGAAAATATATTTCAAATGTGATGTATTATGAACTTCTAATATTGAAAAATATTTTCTTCCTAACACACAACGACACAACTATTCCCGAGGAGCACTGTAGTCGACGCACGTCAATGACATACGCTCATTATTCTGCATGGGGTTTCGATTGAGCTATGCGAGCCAGCGGGATTGTTTTAATGAAACCATTTTCCTCTCAAACCCCCTCGGTCTTTCCCCTCTTTGCTCTCTTCCCTGCCCCCGCGATGATGCAAAGGGAAAAGAATTTCCGATTGATGGCGCAGATAATGGAGCTGCCAAGACGTAAAGACCATCACGTCTGGCTGAAACGATATTCCGGACGGGAGGAGAGCGAGAAGGGTAGAAAAGGAACAATGTCTCCAATTGACGGCAATTTCACAAAAACGTGAAATTCTTTCATTATCTTCGGCATTAAATTTCACCCTCTCTGTCTGGGTGGTTTTCGTACAGGATATGTAAAACGACACGAGGATTATCCTAGCGTGTGCGCTCTAGGATAATCATCTCGATTATCAGTGATTGAGACCTTCAATCTATATTCGAGTATTTCCTATCTCTTTCGATGGATCGAATTGAAGTCACCGTCCGACAACGTTTAAAGTTTAAACCTTCACGGAGAAAATAACCAGGAAAATAATATGAAACAAGTAGTAAAAGAAAAATAAAGTAAAACAGGTAAAAAACAAATTACTGTTACAACGATTATTTTTAACAACAAAAATTTCTATCACGCGATTACTTTTTCCGCACGTAATGACATTTTATCAAAGAGTCTTTTATGTACCAATATATTTTTTAAGACTTAAAAAAATATATGTACCTATATATCGCAAAATCATTGTTGCACAAATTTTTATATTTCAATCCTTTTATTACTTCTATTTTTCTCTGTTATAAAACATTTTTTCTAAAAAGTTCGAATGTATAGAGTAGATACAAAAATCCTCATCGAGCACAAATTTATTTTATTCAGAATTACTTTATATAAGTAGAAAGATATTAAAAATATTACAAAATTCTACAACATTTGATAAAAACACATCATGTTTATTTCAGAACACTGTAAAAACTTAATGTATACTTTTTTATTATCGGCTATATATACATCCATTTTATAAAAAATGTCCCTCATTTTATAAAATAGATTATTTGAAAAAGGTTAAATATATATTGAATAAAAAATATGTATATCGGTGAGCAGAAATAACACGACTGACGCTTTAATCGCGATGAATCCCTGCCATGCGGATCAGCATGCCTTGCTAGGACAACTAGTTGAAATTTTATCTTCGCCTGCGCAAAATTTTTTATCCTTCCTGTTTTAGAATCGAGATACGATTTAGTTTTCACACGAAAGCTTCCTGCCCGTAGATTAATTTTATCGCGCAAAATCTGACATCCGTATAAAATATGCCATAGAGAGAATAAAGTAAAATATATAATCGATAAAAATACTGAAAAGATTATCTCCTTCAGAAAGTTGATTTTGCTCGCAACATTATGAATTCAAAGATTGATTATGTTTCTCTATAAAATAATTTGAGATATTTTTGTTAAGACTTTATAAAATTCGATACTACGTAACTGTTTACTGTAATGCTGCACATGAATGTCATGTCGCCATGTTCGTCTTGTGTGATGGATACATGCTCAAGTAGCCACAGGTACACGACAATTATCACATCAATAGTTCCCCTTAATCATTGAGGATATAACTAGCATTTGCCCAATATAGCAATATCAGTGCCCTTCATCATCAAATATGTCACAAGTGATCGATATGTTCTAATAGGCTTCAATAATCATGATGCCTCAATAAATATATGATATCTCCCAAAAGTATTCGTTTGTAACTATGTATACTTTTCAATTAGTAAAGTAGATATCGATAACTTGTATTTTTAAAATACTATATAAAAATATTTTTTTATATAAATCATTCAAACAAGTTAATTTTAAAACATAGTTACTCAGATAAAATGTATCATTAAATGTATACTAAAATAATGAATATAATCACATATTGGCATGAGAATGTTCGATTCGACAAACACACTCGAGAACTTTTAAGTTAATAAAAGTTAATAAATACGCTAGTAATAATGCTAATAATCTTAGAGAATGATCGAATCTCTCCAGCTTATCCTGATTTCAATGAAAGCAACAACATTATATACAGGATGGTTTACGCTATTACTTCGTATCGTATGCTATAAAACAAACACTAAGTATTGCATGCCAACTAAGTTGTCATTGCAAACTAAAATATTTTGCAACTAAAATATTTAACATATCATTTAACGTAAACATTTAATTTCAAATAAATACGCTAACAATTTTCTATATTGATTTTCAAATTAAATGGATGAATGTGATTATAATACATTTTGTGAATTCATTAGCATTGCTTAAGACAATGATTTCTATTGAATCACCATTTTAAAATATATTAATAGAAATGTTACATTTAATGTAACATTTAAATATTAATTTGATATACATACTAAAATTCAATTTGTGCGTGCATATTTTTACGTTTCAGAATAAATAAATGTCACTGTATGATTTTAATAAATCGAGAAAATAAGATAAAATTCATTGCAAAAAATATATGGAGACGTAATCTCATTTACTTGGTTTATTAAAATCAATTTTAGTTCTCGGGACATAAAAGATTGGAAAAAATGTAATAATAATAAATTAATGCCTATAAATATTTCTCTGTTAGAAATAAATATAAATTTTATTTTATTTTTATATAATCCATTTTAAAAAATGAAAACAATTATGATTGCAATTTTAAAAAATTATCAAATATTCAGAAAGTTTAATTTAACACAAATGTATAAATTAATAAAAATTTGTCCTGTGCAGAATACGAGCTAGTTTTTATTAAAATATTATGATCAATATATTTTGACTTAATAATTGAAATTTTATTCGGTTTCCTTTATATTACAAAAATGCAATTAATTTCAATAATGTTCTTATAGTTATAGATATCTAAAATTATTTTTATAAATAATTCTTATAATAAATATGTATCAGTATATCATCTAGTTTAAGTTTATTTTTATCGAAAATATTAAATAATCAATGAAATCACATCTTAACAATGCTATGATTTATATTTTAGTTATATGTATTATTTTATTTTATTTTAATTAAAAATTATTTAGTTATAATAAAAAATATAATATTTATGTAATGATGAATTCTTCTTTTTTTTAGGTATGGGAAAGGAAAAATTGCTTCTCAACTTGCAGAGATACGCACACTTTATTGCGGTGCTGTTACGCTGTCTTTATCTGAGGACTTAGGCTTTTGGGTAACTATCTTAAACAAATGCTATTGTGTGCTGTATGAAATGCGATTACATGATTCTGTAATGAGCGATTGACATCAACGATTCTAAGGGGAGTTCATGATCCGTAAATAGAATCTAGATGCACATTTCGGAAGCAGAACTCGATTGATCCCAAGCATACTTTTATTCAATCAGCGTCAGACCCCATTTACGATGTTCTTTGATTAGGATCTGCTTCTGGCGTGCTACAAAGGGTCGATCCCTCTAATGACTACTACAAATTACGATGTAGACGTATTCAGATTCGCACTAGGAAAATTCCATGTTGTCAGTAAAACAGTTTTGATAGTTTGAAGTTTAAAAATTTAAACCTTCAACTATATTAATATTTGATTTTGCGTTACTATAAATAATTTATTACGATCATAATTAATCATTATCATATAAATATTATTGTATAAATATAGTAACTACAATAAGTTAAATATTATTTAAGTTTCATTATTATTAGATTCTTTTTCGAGCAAATAAATATATTAATCAAATTGTTTGCATATATTATATAAAAAAATGTATATAATTCTGTTAAATATGCATTATAGAATATATTATAAAGTGATTATCAGCAGATAAAAATTCTTTGATAAATAATAATTAAAGTCCAACGTCGCACTTGTAATAGTACCAATGAAATTATGAGATCATCAAGTCATCGCATAAGATTTTCATTACCTGGTATTCATGTAACACGACGCTGACCAAGTCGGAGTGAAAAGTCAACTAGAGCAAAAGAAGACCATAAAACGAGTTGCTAGACGGTCTTATTTGCACAGCATGTATATTTAATTTATCTGCGCATATACATGTCCGTCGTTTTTCCATCCTCCAACCTACCTCGCACTACGCTACCACTAACCTTCTCGACGCGACGGCTCGATGCGCAAAACTTTTAGGGATTGCGCGCGTTCGCCCGAATATATTTGCATGTTCCACTTTTCCTGCGTTTTTATTCGCTGTCGGAAATTTGCGGTCCCCGAGCCGTGAATCGGCCGTCCTTGCGAGTTCGTGTAAATTCGCCGCAAGACCTCAAGATCACTTTATGTGGTTTTATTGTGAGGTATTCATATGTTCTAAATCACCCAATGTGAATGAAAAGTAAATTGCATACAAATAGCATTTTCTAAAAAAATGATCATTTGCAACGACTTAAGTCAAGCTGTTATCTATTTTCGTTTATATAAATCATCCGATAAGTAAATTGAACATTTCGCACGTGTATTATTCTTTAACGTGATGCACTAAAAGAAAATGTTTGATATTTGGATCATTTATATATACTTTTTGATAGAACTATAAATATAATATATTACTAACAGTAAATATTATTATATAATATTATTTAGCAGTAATTATTTAGTAATAAGTATAAAACTACAGCTCCTAACTATAGTTACTTTTTCATATGGGATCATAGTATGAATCACTTGATAACGCGACACATTGTCGGAACAGCACGTTCGCGTCTTAGTCGAATCGGCGCGTGTTCACACTTGATTTATTAAAAAGAAGAAACGTGATCGCGAGAATTTCACACAAGTGAATATCGGATTGTTTGAACATGCGTATTTTGTTATATACATATTGAGATGACAAACGATAAGCTCGTGCAGACTGATATTCCATTGAAGGTTGAAACTGCGAGCAAAATGATACAAATTAATATATGCATATACGATTTTATGAAGGTGTAGTTGACTAAAAATGCACTTGCGAGGATATTATTCTCTCGAATTCATAGATGTTTAATTAATCATAATTTTGTTATACACTTTTAATCTAATATGAATTTACGTATTATACGATATTTATATTAATATGACACTGAATTATCTTAAATTAAATTTAAAAAATAAAAAAAAATATTGTCATATCAAATATGAAATATAAGTGTCTTTCGATAGGAAGTTTTGCTGCGTAGACTTGTGTTGTCTTTCTTACGTAATCAAATAAAAATTTTCGTGGTCACGTGAATGAAAAAAAAAACGAAAGACTATATTCAATTATACGTGAACACGCAACGTTGAATTTTCCCGCGTGGATTTTGCTCGGAAATTTCGAAAAGCTCCTTCCGCGTCCTTTATTTGTCGGTATAACGATGTTGAACGGGCTGTCGACCCGCTGCGCCATGTATTCAGTTAATGAAAACATTGTCCTGCCCACAGCACATACGGTCACCCGCGCACGCGGTTGGCTTGTCACACACGATCTCCACCGCATCGTGGTGCAACGATGCAGCAGCGGTGTCTGCGTTTTGCGAGAACTACGCGTCGTACATCTTCAGGACTGATTGGAAGGGCTTGTATTGTCCTTGATAATCACTTTGCATATCATTTTTTATGCGAAACATCACAAGATCTTATAGTTGCCGGTATCAAGTGCAAAAAAATTTCATTAAAAAAATTATGATTCGAAACTATATCAAAGTCAAGGATAAAGATCTCTATCATTTTAAAATGAAACGAATTCTAAAGAGAAAAGGAAAATTGTCTAAAATCAACACGATCCTGATGCGACTCTATTGCAGCCCGCATATAACACTTTCTCTGGTCTTCTCTACTATATGCCACATAACATATGCCACAACTTGCACATAACACAGAGAGCAGAAACGGACACGCGTTTGTTGTCGAATGTCGCAGTATTGTTTAGCGTCCCGTTGTAACGCGCTATGCAAGCATCGTGATGCGATGCTGGGTGATGCAATGTACATATAACATATACTTATATACGTACTATACACACATGCGCACATATATACATACACACACACACACACACACACACACACACACACACAGAGTCTAGCTGCCAGTAAATCATTCGCGTGTTAAAGCGAAAAGGTTAACATACTAAAAGTTTAACTCTATTTCTGTGAAATATTGGATCATAATTTATTTCAAATTGTTCAATTGGAAAAGATAATTCTTTTAAAAGTATTGTATGTTTTCCTTATCATTAATATGATTTTTTTATACATAATTAAATTTATCAAAACACATTTAAAATGTGTCAAAATTATTTTCACGATAAATGAAAATTTTAAATCAATGCTTCGAAAAATTTAATTGTAAGGAAGACACAGTAACATAAAGAAAACTGTTTTTTTTTAAATAAAATAATATGAATAATTTCAATTTTAAATATCCGAACAATATAAATCTATCTTCTCACATTAAAACTTTTTTTTTAATTAGACACTTATAGCTTCGAAAGTCCAGCAATTATCTGAGGAATGTATTTCGCATGAAAAGAAAATCATATCTTAACCATATGTCGTCTCGATGCAAAACGCAATACGCCGTTTTCAATCTCAAAGCGAATCCGCACTTCGCGTGTCGCGAATATTATTGCGTCAATATTTTTTAACTGTCGCGAATGCGCACGGTTGGCAGAGGTATGTACAACTTTTGTTCGGCGTTTATCCCGATCTAACGACCTCACCTAAGGGCTCCTCTATTCTCAACTTATTCTCGCGCGAGTTCCTCTCCTCGCACGTCGCCTCCTGTCGAGTTCTATCCGTGGCTCTAAAGAGACACGACTAAAGCGCTGTCAAACACGCTCTTGCGCGGGTACGAGCGGGTACGAGCGGGTGACGAAGCAATCTCCGTGTCGACAAACGACCGTAATCATTGTCAAAAGAGTAATAGAGAGAGGGTGCGTGAGAGCGGGAGACGGCGCGGGCCGTATGACGTATATAACAAGATGCGCGGGAGAGTGGTGCAATGTATGGCTCAAGAGTTTACAGAGACGCCGATAACGACGTCATTACATACGCACAACCATGACGACTAGGATGACGATTAGGATCGGCTGTACGTTTCTTATTCACCGTTACTAATCGCGGGTCAACGATGTTGCTTGCTGTGATCTGTCGTATGCCACAGGAACGAAAGGGCCGGTGCGTCGCGACGCTGAGATGTCTAGAGAAATGCGAGAAAAAAATATCAAAGCAGTGACAGTGATTATATTTATGCAATCTAACGATGATTTATATCCTTTAACGATAAATCTGTAAATACACGGTAGGAAAGTGTTAAATTTAACACATTTTATATGTTTGAAACGATCCATCTAAAAATTTTTGTATTAATTTAACAATATACGAATTACGCATCAACTATATACGGGGAATAAAATTATATATAATTGCATAATACAATACTAGGATATTTATATTATTTCGTCTAATTTAAAATTGATTCTAATAAAAATAGCGAATTTAAATAACCGCTGTATTCGTGTTTAATTTGATAAATCTTTAAATAACAAAGCACGTTACGTCTTTACGTATATAAAACAAATTCGATCGCTTAGAAAGTGCGACTTAAATACCATTTTTTTCAATAAATTTAAATCAAAATTAAAAAATCGCGATCAATTATAATTTCCTCCAATATTTTCTTCCTCTTTTTTCAACTGCTTTGAATGGAATTTAGATTCGGCGATGGGATACAAGAGCGCAGGGCGCATTAGAAAAGTAATGTACGCGCGAAGGGGCAGGTAAACCGGCGGGTTAATATTAAATATTAAAAGGCACATGAATAAGCGCGATAGTGCTCGTATCTTAGCGCTCGGCTGCCACCCGGTGCATACATATTCATATCTCTTTGCTCTTACGCCCCGATGGCACCTCGAGCACCTCTTCCGTCCAGCACCCCATGTCACCTTTTGCCAACCAACTCCCCTCTTCCGCCATCCACACATACGTAGTATATATCTATCGCATACCTAGAAGACGATTGCCGGTCTGGTTACCGGTACCGGATGTTATCCCCATGAAAACATGCGGAACGCCCCGGAAATTTATGTCGAATTCACGAAAGCACTTTACGCCGTTGAGTCACGTGCATCCCAAGTCTCTTTCTTCCTTTTCTATTCACATGCAGAAATAGGATATCAAAAACTTCTGGAAAAACAATTGCTCACAAACGTAACAACTATTATATCTCGAAAAGCGAAGCGTTCACGTTCTTGAAATTCAATTAAAAATCACAAATATATTTATCATCTATTTATTATTAAGATTTTCATAAAAGGCAGTATATTATCTTGGCCAAATTTTTACTTTTTTGAAAACTCGTGAGCGTATTCAGAAATTTTTTTAGTCTGTTAATTTTTCAATCTGTTTAAGATACATCTTTCACGATGTCATTGCGACGATGTGAACGAAGCAGTTTAGATGTCTATTCAACGGAAATTGATACAAAAAACGAGTTCTAATAACGGGATCTCACGAATGACACAAAGTCCAAAAAGAAACGTTGATGTTCGCTTGCAGATACACCCGATTCCGACCACGGCAACTGTCTTATACGGCATTAGATCGATAAGATCCACGCGACGATTAGTTAATTAGACGAACATCGAGAGAAGGCTCCAATCTCATCCTTAACTGTACACCGTTGCGCTTCGCCGTATCAATTATACGACGAACGCTAACGATCCTTCACCGTCGATTTAAATGCGAGAGATAAACAGGTCCGTGAAGGACTGAAATCCGATCGATAATCGCGTATACATTATCCTCTGTTTATCTAAATGTCGAAGATGTAGCTCGCCGCTCCTGTGCTGTTACATAGTGATCAGGAAATAAATCCCGATGGCGAAACTAATAATTCGCCGCTCTGATTGTGAATAGGTACGGCTTCAAATCAGCTGCTTAACTGTTGCACCGCCTATTGTTGTGTAGCTGATATTCAATATCAAACTTATTGTATTTCTGTATGTTTATTTTGTATTTAATGTTAATAGCTGCATTCAATAAAGTTATTATTATTATTATTATTATTATTATTATTATTATTATTATTATTATTATTATAAAAGATGTTATTATCGTTTCATCTACGTTTATGTGCACTGAAAAAATATACTAAATTTTAATAAATCATTTGTTTAAATAGTATCAATTAAATATTTATTAATGAAAATTTTATTAAATATAAAGATATATGTTTTTTTATTTGTTTGGTATAAAAAATCATTAATTTGATTTAACATCACTTTTTTATTGAATAATATTTATTTACTGTATAAGTAAATATTTAGTTGATTCTACCATTCAAATATTTATTTATTAAAATTTAATACATTTTTTCTCAATATATTCAAATTAAAAAAATCCATTTAAAGACGATACTTCAACAAACTCCGAGCTTTAATTTTAGTGCACATTTATAATTTCTATTTTATTTTATGTCATGTGTGTGTAGTTTAACTACTTGAGATATTTTGTGTGATCATCTGTAGTTTAAATTACTTTAGGTGCTTTATAAAATACCATTTATTCTCTTCAAATTCTGTATATTACAATTTTATATCTCTCTTTACAAAAATGATTTAATCTGTGTAAAGTGTGCGTGTGCAATATTATCCATCGGCCATGTAGAATTTTGCACCTTCCTTCGGGTTAGCAATCCGAGTCTTTGAATTTCAGTGGAGATTTTTATATTGTTCCGAACTATATAAAAGTCAGAAAAAAATTCTTGCATACTTATGAAAGTTTAAACAACGAGTTTTTACTATCATAGAAGTGGGATTCTATTTTTTACAAATTTAAATTTATCCATCAGAATTTACAAACCAAATATGTGTTTTCAAAGTTCAACATAAGTGGAGAATTATAAAGTATACGCACACGCGATAATGTGTCTATGCAGATATTTTGTTAAAAGGTCTCTGAGACCTAAGATATATTATTAACACAGTTTATGGTTGGGAAAAATACAAAGCGATCTTTTGGAAAATTCAACAGAGCACATAAAAATATAAAGCTTTATTAGTGAACAAGTTCATTCTTTTTATGAAAATTCATAACATTCAACCAAAATGTAAGTCTTCAAAATCCAACTTGATCGATAGAGGATTGTAAATCAAGTGTACAGTGCGCGTTAATGTAACATCTATGCAGATGTTTCGTTAAAAAATCCCTGAGATTAGTTTGAACACATTATTAACACAGTTATGGTTGCTATGAGAAAAATGTACAAAGCAGAAATTTTGGAATTTAACAGAGTATAAGAATATGGAACTTTATTAACGGATATGTACATTCTTTTTATGAAAATTTAAATGCTCTTGTGTTTCACAGATTATTGAATTCGAATTGATCTGAGTTGGTACAAAAAAAGCGCTCTTTCCGAGTATTTCATGCAATTTTTAGTCGACTCTGTTTATTGGAGACTGATAACGACTCGCTCGACAAAATGGATTTTATTCAGCCATCATAACATTTATACAGGGACCGGATTAACAAACGATAAAAAAACGGGTTCATCGGGACAAACCAACGTTTATAAATAAACGCCCACTCTCGTTCGATAGATCCCGGAATATTTGATACTATATTGGAGTTGGACTTCGAATGCATGAAACCTGCCTGCTGTATATTTAGCGAAATGCTCGCTCGGCAATAGTGAAATATTTTTCTGACACATATTTCACGAGCAAATCTTTTAAATGGAATGAAGACGACGCGCTAGGTTTTATGACAGCGTAACTGGAACGCTGCTTCACTGCCGGGGATAGAAAAGACATCCGAGAATGAAAATCGTTTTCCGAATCGAGCGAATATTCACGTGATGAAGCGAGAATACTTGACAGCGATTACGTTATTCATAATTTATAGCACGAGCCATATTGAAATTAGTATCCGATAATCGAAACGTAATCCCGATAAATGCGTTCGTGATATGTTTCAGAGTTTTCAATCATTTCATTAATCCCGCCTTCAGTATTAATCCTTTTTATTTTTATGCTACAGAATAAATAATAGTTTCGCTTTTTTTTTTAAATTCTTGTTTAAACAAATTATGGCTGTTGAAGAAATGCTTTTATAAATCTATTTTCGTGTTGGAATAGTTTGAGACGCACACGCGTAGTTTACTTCGTCCACATTACATTTATGAATATAACATGAATGTAAAATTTTACTGCATTAACCCTTTTCGCGAAGTTTATCATTAGAGACGCGATTATTCGCACACCGTTAATTTTTACGCGTGTATATTAATTTCTGCACGCAGAGATGCGTGCAGTCTGCTTAGCAATAACGCTCGTTTCTTTACTCGCGTTCTGCGGGAAGTGGGATTACATTATCTTGATACACGGTTTTTCGACGTACTGTAATTAATACCCGGTGTACTCAGCACGGTGGGTATACATATCGCTATGTCGCGACGGATATAACGTGCCGTCGTCGACGTTGGTCTCGTGTGCTCAGCTGCCGGGCTTTCGTGAGGCTTGAAGAGTGTCATGAAACGAATGTAAAGCTTGCTGAAAAGCTCGATAGCGATAACAACGGAGGGCGAAGCGGAGCATACCGAATCGCCGCGCACAGATTACACGGCTCTGCAAAATGAAAACTTTTAAAAGCTTTTTTCATCATTAATTTTATATAACTTAAGAGTGCTGATCACAAAAATAAAATCTATTTTCATGTATCACGCAATGAATTTTCGCAAAATGAAAGACGCGATTTTGTGGATTTTTAAGCTTATGGATTTTGTTCTCTATGAAACATTGATTTGACTCGTATTGCGAACCTATCACATCGTTCCTGTCTATACAATAACGTGCGCGCGTTTCAGTATTATTGGCACGACAAAACGGAGATTGTATTTATTTTCATTTCAGATACGATAGTATACGAGTACGAAGAATCTGATAATTGTAAAAAAAATTTTTATTAGTTTACAAATTATGTATTATGTTTCGCTTCTTAAGAAAAAAAAAATTACATTATTAGAAATTGATATAAAAAGTAATCATATTTATATAAATCTTCGATTTTAAATCTCATTTTGACAATATCTATTTAACTTTATCATTTTAACTTTTTTCTACCGACTGATCGTTTTTAATGTTAATTTATTATATTTTTATAAATATCATTGTATAATAACTGTGATATGAACTAATATTATTTAGCGACTAACATTCTGCCTATGCATTTTAATTTCTATGAATTTGGATAAATAAGATCTATAAATAAGAATTATAAATAACACGCATATTCACTTTTTGGTAATTCCAATCTTCATTGGAATTCATGTTGTAATGTATATTATCAAATAATTTAAATAATACGATTTGCATTGAGAATGATTCGAAAATGAGCCGAAACGTTCAAATTCTTATTTGTAATCTGTCATTTAAGTTTATAATAACATTATATTACGAATTTTATATAATTTAATGTCAATTAAATTACAATTAAATTACATAGCTTAACTCTCATTTGTTCTATTACTTCATACAAATCTATCATATAAATTCAATCATTTAAATTAGTTTTATGATAAAAAAAAATCATTAAAATGCAAAATTTATAAATATTTCTGTTTTCTCTCCACAAGTTACATTTATAAGAATTAATAGTTCTATTTGCTATTGAATTTTCATAAGTTACAGAGGCTTTTCATGGATTCTATGAATTACAATAATTTTTCGTTGGCATATAAATTTGCTTTTGCATTCATATTTATCTATGTATATTTTGGAAAAACACGTATGGTAGCATAAAAACGTACGCGCGCGAGTTTCCAGAAAAATAATGTCACGTCGCGACATTAAATGGATCGACCTCGACATCGAATGCAAAACTGCAATTAATAATCTGATTCTTGTCACGTGCGTCGCCGAAAAAGACAAAAAGAATAGAGCAGGAAATTATCAAATCCGCGATGCATTCGCGATTCTGGGAAATGATTGATCGTTAGTAGTGTCGCAGAATGAACTCCACCGCACGATGGCGGCTATGGCACAAAAAAGGACTTGCATGCAAATTTTCCGGACGGGCGAGTGAGCGAGGGTGATCGCGAAATGCATGTAATTCTCTCAGAATTCCGATTTAAGCGACATGTTTTGTCCCGTGAGAGTAAAATTGGCCGACAAATTTTGCCGACTCAGCGCGCAACCGCATGCCTTTTATTGTGATTGCAGTTGACACGGGATCGTCATTCGAACAAGCACGGCAAATAGACGCATATATGTACAAAGATTGCAGTCAGGTTTAAGAATATGATCAAGTATTAATCGAATTTTTCTCGAATACGTTCTTACTATTCCGTAGAGTTTTACAGATTTCCGACACTTCAATATTTCCTCACTGATGCGAAAAAGAAAATTATTCATTTGAGTAAATTAATTTAATCCGTCTTTATTTTTTCGATGAAGAATGTATTTAGGTTGAACATATATTTAATATATATTTGATTTAAATACATTCTCCAAAAAAATAAAGACAAGTTAATTTAATCAAATAAATAATTTAGTCAAATGAACAATTTTTTTTCCAGATAGCTATTTCATACAAACCAATTGTTCAAAACTTGACTCTAAATAATTAATAACATAAAAGAGCCGCTGATTTAATATTCGTCATTATTTTCATCTGAGAAATTGCATGTAGCGCTATACAAATTACATAAATTGCGTATATTATATAAATTGCGAAGCGCGTTTGATGATGGGAAAGTTTGCATAAATATTTGTTATTTACGTTGTAATTACTGAACGATAATTCTCTCGTGCAGTTACATGGATATAGCGACAAAGTAAATGATCGATTGTTTGTTAATTATAAATTTGTGCATCGCGCCATCCAAAGTGTTCTGATAAAAATGGCGAACTAATTGTCCGCAAAATATCCGGGCGTTGGACAGAATAAAACTAAGGATCGCATTCAAATGGGCCGATTGCGTGTGCTTTCAAAGAAATGTTTCTGACGATAACAAGAAACAATGTACATATAATCATTATTAATTCTTCATATTCTCATACGAATATGTGGCGAGCGCGATACGGAAAATATATGCATGTATGTAAATGTGTTTTGTGTGTGTGTGTGTGTGTGTGTGTGTGTGTGTGTGTTTACTCTTTTTTTACATGAAAATAATAAATCTTGCAACGCATGACAGTATAATGTTTTATCAAGTCCATTCATATGCGCGGTACAAAACAAATATGTAAGTACCGATAGCATTGCAATTAAATTCTAATTATAACTTTCCTGTTGAAAACAAGTATTCCTTGTACATTTTAATACATGCTGTTATGTTAATACATGCTTTTATGTAAAAAAAATTACTCACATTTATAAAGCTTAAATAAAAATTTTTTTGAGATAAAAGAATACATTAAAGCAAATAATATTTTTGTCTAAGAAAAATATCTTTGAAATATATTCCCGTATCATTTTCTTTCTACATCTCTAATATTTCAATAATATTTTATATTTTTTTAATAATTATCGATAATTATATTTTCTCAGATATGCGAATGGATATCTGCGTGAATCACACTGTATATTTATGAGGAATTTCTATTAAGTTCAGTTCGATTTGCCATCAATGAAATTGAATTAAATTAAAATAATCGTAGATATGCGCATATGATTGCATATTAATATTTACATTCAGATTGTAATTTATTGAATTTATATTATCACATTTAAACGCGGTTGAGAAAAATAATTATTCATGCATGTTTCATTATCTTTATATTTATTAAACATAATATTTGCGTAATCATTACTACGTGCATCGATCATTATTAAATAAATTTTTTAATTTCATTTCATTTTCTTTTATCTCCAAGAAAGAAGAAAATTCCCTGAGAAAATGAATCGTCACTTACGCGACGGCTTGGAGAACAGTAAACTGTGATTGAGACTCTTCAAAAAAATTCAATTCACTTGATCTTAAGGAAAAGAAAACAACGTGCAAGAGAAAAATTCTTAATCTCTAACTAATATCCTTTCCCACATCAATGATCAATTGATCATTCTGAGTAATATAATATTTCAAACAATCGATATTTCTATAAGAGAGATAAAAATAAGTATATAATTTCAAGTATTACAACGCAAAAAAAAGAATTTTTTTTTTTCTTCTTAAACTTCTTAAGTAAATAATTTTAACTGGAAATATAATGATATAAAATACAATATATATTATAATAAAATTAAACTTCTTTTATCTCTCATCTTATATTATCAAACAAAATTATAAATTGCAAAATAATAAAATTTATAAATAATGTAATAAAATAATATTTTTAATGAATCGTAGATTAATTAAAAATCGAATTTACCAAATCTTGATAAAAATCTACAGAAGTAAAGTCTATGAGAATATTCTATAAATCGTCAAATCTCATGATACAATCACGCGATACCTTTTTCTTTTTATGTTTTTCTCGCAGATTCGCAATTTAAGTAGCAACCGCATCGTTTAGCTCAACGCTGGGCGCGTCTTTATCCTCGCGGAAGTTCAAAGAAAACGCCGTAAATAGTGGATTGCGGGGACCATAACAAACTCGAATGGTACATTTCGCATTTATCAAAGAGCCCTCGTTCTCCCGCCTTCGCATTACCGAGCTTAGAGGCGCCCGAGACGCTTCTTGTAATCCGTCGTTTCCTACGCCATCCCCGCCCTTTTAACTGTATCCCCCCCCCCCTTACGTTCCTTTCCTACATTGCTTAGCCTCTGTACAGCCACCCCCATTAACCGCTCTCCCAGGATAATGCCAAGAGAGAAAGACTTCAAACGGAATACTATACTTCCGTATAAATAACAATCTGTGGAGCTATATTGATTTTGGACAGACAAGATGCACCGATGGGAAGTATCGAGATCTGTCATATCAGAAAAGTATGAAGTGTTCCAAAGAAAATATTCGAGAAGAAAAATTTTTAGAAAAATTTTGTTCTACAAAGAAGTGGGAGAGAAACTAATTTGAGTCTCATACAAGGTTAATTACGAGACAATCTTCGTTTACAATATCGCATTTCGTCAAAAAAAAAAGTCAATGAATTGCATTGGGTACGTACCTGTCGAAAAAGTAAAGTTTTCGAAAATGCCTTATTGAAACACGCTGTATATTTACTTGGAAGGTGGGCCTTCCAGAAGTTCTTTCCGAGACGCGAAAGAACATGTCGCGCGCAAATGCGACGAGCGTGTTGGGAAATTGTATGAGAACTTTTGCACTATCGGGACTAAATAAATAGAGCGTGAGTGAAATATTGGTAACGGGTGCATAAAGTGAAAGAGGCGCGCACGTCGATTGGCGTCGACTTCAATTGTTGCGGAGCACAACGGAGGTATCAAAAAATACTGCGCGTGTCAGTCAAAGAATACAAACAAATTCGTTTTGAAACCTGAGTATTCTATAACTTCTTAAACATATTACTTATGCGTATAAAATCCTTAATTCTCGAACGGTACGGTGGATTTTTTAAATGTATGTAACTCTATTTTGTCTATCTTTCATCTAATTGTACAAGACGAAGAAAAAAGTAAATAATAACATGAAACTTCTTTCTCTGTTTGTTTATAAATAAAAAGATAATTATTAAATATTATAAAATGATATTATTAGAAAAATATCATTTTATAATACTTAATAATTTATAATTTCATTGATAAGTAACTTCATCTATTCTGTAAAATAGACGAAGTAGAATCACATTTGCGATTTTGACTTTATCATTAGAGGGTCAATAAAGTAGAAATAAAAGTTTAGAATGTGAGAAAAATGATTATATTGCATTATATTATACTTGCATGTAAAACTAAAGTACATTAAATTATAATATTAAAAAAAAAGAAAAAAAAAGAAAAAAAAGAAAAAACTGGAAAACAATTCAATGTAAATTTTAATTAATAAAAGAAGATAAAATTTTTTTCAGTAACAGCGCGCGTTTTCATCAAGTAAAAAACTTGCTTACAGTAAGGATATATCCTATGTTCTCTGAAACGAACAAACTGAATATTTAAGTTACTTTTTTCGTCATTTTCTTGTTAATGCATTCTACTCATCGATCAATGATCCGCGTATCTTTTCGCATAACGGAGTTCCGAGCGTTGTGCGAACGTTTCTGTGCGAACGCGCACCTGTTTCACGGTGTATATTCCTCAAGACCGTGTACATCGACACGATACTCGTCTGGTCTCGCGCAAAACTCTGAATCATCGGCGGCCGGTGGCCATTTTTCAAAGTTGCCTGTGCCGCGTTGCATTAATAACCAGCGGCTTCGTGCCGTGCGCGAGCGGCGATAACAATGAGAACAAAGAAGTCGAAGGGGTGGATTTCAATCTGTACGCCAACACGGGGGCTACCAAGCCCCTGTTGATCGTGGCCTTAGGTAGCTACTCGATAATAACCCCGACCATTAGGGGCCCGACGATATACGGCTTCTCAAATCCTTGAAGTATAATCGTCGTCTGAAATGCGTTCGCGTTCTTGTGATTTCACGGCATAATTGTATTGTCATCGAATCTTAATTTAGATAATCGTAGCTACGATTACTATATATAGTTTTACAGATAAATTACAAGACATATCATAATTGTAATAGTAATGTCTCTTAATTCTTGCTCATCTTTATGCGATTTTCGTCCAACAGAATAAATAAGCAAGAATCAATATATCAATTATCCATTCACAAAGAACAAAAATATTTTTTCTTTCAATTACATTTATTCTAAACATACCAAAAATAGCGTAAAGAGTATATTCTATTATAGAACGAATTGGAAATAAAGGCTATAAATAAGATGGATTTTTAGTGCTGAAATAATTCTATGTTAATTTATGTACTACATATCCAATTTCTCAAACTGCGTATCGAATTTATTTTTAAATTCTTGAAACACAATTCTAATAGAACTAGAGTAGTAATATCACAAATTACATTGACAAGCAATTTAATTACATTGATGCTCATAGAGTACATTGAGCTTATTCGTGCAATTTGAGGAGTTGAATATACAGTATATAAATTCACTCAGAATTAATTCATCACTACAGAGCTTGATCGTTAAGAGCTTTTATTTCTAATTCGTTGTGTAGTCACATTACGGTT
>NW_017259336.1:3253394-3266088 GCF_001594045.1 Atta colombica | reverse complement strand
TATATATATATATATATTAAAATATATATATATTAAAAGATCTTTTTGAGAGTTTTTAATAGAAATATTACACAGATCTTAATATTTATAAAAGAATTCAGTTATATCTTAAATTCATTTAATAACTGGTATTTTATATCTTTAATCTCATAATATTTTTAAAATTCAGAATTAGATGCATTTATACACATAAAGTGTAGAAGATTAAAACTGTATTAATCTTGCGAATGATCAATGGAATCTACGAAACTGTAATTTATTTTAGATCCGAAATTACAGTAATATAAAACGATGGGAGTATTCACCATAGTTTTTTATTACTCGGAACATCTTTAATATTACTCAACCGTTCGGCTTACTCATCTATCTCTCGGACAGGATTCCAGATCCCGCGCTGTCAGTTTACCCATCTGTTGCTAAGATGGATGTTACACACATCTATATTGAAATCAAACAAAAAACCATAACAATATCGTTTATCCACTATACAATATTTATTTCTACTGCCCTCTAAAATGAATATATTATTGCCTCTTTCTTAATTTTTGATAAATAATGTTTCAAAACATTGACGTTTTAGATAAAATGTTTCTTCAATCATAATTCTAATTATTAATTAATTTATAACTATGAAATTAATTAGAAATTAATTAGAAGTATATTTGTACAATAATAGATATTAAATTTTTTTCAATAGACGAAAAAAACGAATAGATGTAAAATTAATATTGTTGACTTGATTTAAACATATTAATAAGTTTAATTGAAAAAGTTAATAAAAATAGATAAAAGATAATAGTACAATATAGCTTATTTTCAAAGGAATCATCAGTTTTAGAAGCTTTTGAAAGCATTCTTGGATGAAAGTCGAAATAATCTGATCTTTTAGGCAATTCGAGAGATCAAGCAATGAGATCTTGTATCTTGAGATTCTTGTGGATCGCAGCTAGGACCATATCCTTTTGGATCGAATAAGCCGACTAATGGCACGCAACAACCGGCTGCGATGATTCGCTCTTTCCCGCCTGCTATTGCATCGTAAACGTAATTTCTGGGAAGAGTTTATCGCGAGCTCTGCCCGCCGGGCCACGGCACATCAGTGATGTCGGAAGACCGTGAAGGTAATCATCCGAAGAATTTCGATTCTTGCATGATATCTTTTTTGCCAAGACTGATTACATTAACTTGGGAATCGTGAATGAAATATCGCATAAAAAGATGCCTTCGCATTAATTTTATTTCTAGTCATTTATTCTTAAAATATATACAAAAATTCGGGAAACTCAAATTAAGTTTAGAAAGCTGTGGTATGCGAATTTTTGATTTTTCTCTTTACACGAAAAAATGATTTTGTTATAAAACATCTAAAATTTAGCTAAATACAGATCTAAAGTATTAAAATATGTAGGACGCTCAAGCTGTGATTGAAGAGAATATCAAAATTATTTACAACATTGCTCATTATGCTGAAATTTCTTACATAATTATTTTGATGAAGCAATAAAATTATTTTCCAGATCTATAACAGCTAAATTTTTATTTCGATAAAATTATTCTTTCCGTGTACAAAGAGAATATATCAATGTCTTTCCATGTGAATGAAATATGTATAGTATTGTTCTTTGTGTTCTTATGTCTATCTAAACGAAAGATTTCTTTGCATTTCTTTAACAACTTGAAGTAATTGTCTTATATCGTAATAAGAAACGAAATCGAAATCGTGATTTATGGGTATCTAATTATGAGTTTTAAGAAACGCCCAATAGCATCTCGTGTCTGATGTATTTATAATGCAACCTGCAAAATGTTGTGGCAACTTGCACCAGCGCGGCGCGCGCGACTCGCTTGTGACTCAGCCGTGAGAAATGATTAGAAGGAAAAAATAACTAGGTATAAGGAAATAAGTGGTCGGCGAGGAGAATAGCAAAGACGATGCCGCGACAGGACGCATGCTCGTGCCATAATTTTCGAAGCGAATTAAGATTCTTCGACGGTACACTCGGATAATAGAAGTTTTACATTGTAATAGTTAAAGATGTCTGCTGACGGACGCATGAAAAAAAATCATGCGGCAATTTTTATAATTTACGGGAAACACATTTAATTTGTATCAACAGACATATTTCATTGCAATCTTATTACAACAATTTAAGTCCACTGTTGATAAAAATTAAAAAATTGAGGTAAATTTTGAATAACGTTGTAAATACATTTAAAATAAATTTAAAATAAAGTTAAGAATGGAATAACAAATTTAATTATATAAAATTTTTAATATTATTTAATCGATTATATTAGCTGAGAAATACAATTTACAAATTATCCACACAATAACCACATATTATATTTCTGAAATATTAAATGGAAGAGCCTTTGTAGTCGTAGCAAATAGTTAATATTAATTCATGAAATAATTATACTGACAATGAGTGGTTTATTTGAATTTGCAAATCGATTTGTTTTAGCTTATAGGTACTAGATACGATTTATTATGCGACTAAATAATATTTGATCTATTGAATACTTACTTCATTTATCAATACATCACAAAGTAATTCGTCCGCAATCATTGTCTAACATTTCAACTATAACTTAATAAAAATTTATTCTATGATAATGTTAATTAATTCTTAAATATGGATTTCATATTTGATTACATTTTATTAAGAATAAACAAAATTTTCGACATCGGTTGTTTAACAACTTTATATCTGCAATTAAAATTATTTATGATAAATAATTAAAATTATTAATGATACTCTCATCTAAAAATCATAAAAAGTAAATTTATAACATGTTATATTGCAATGATGCATTATTGCAATTTTAATAGTTACAACAAAATTTCAAAGTTGTAATAAAAAACAAACACGCGAGTTTTGTAAGAAATATTTTGTTAAAAAAAAAAAAAAAAGAGAGAAACTATATATAATTTATATTTAGTATATATGTAATATTTTTATGAAAAAAAAACTTAATCTAACACAAGGAAACTTTTTATAACTTATTGTCAGATAAAGTGTGAAAATAAAAATATAAAAATATCTCAATTTCTATTCCCTTTACAGTCAACATAATAGCTTCTAATAACTTTTGATGCGCTAAGGCTAGCATGCAATGAAAATGACATTTGCGAATACTGATTCGGCTTATCACTTAATCTTTAGCTTCGAAATAACGAGAACGTGCCGCGGAATTCCGCGATGAGACAGTCTGCAATCTTAATAATTTGCATTCTGTCGGCGGCACTCGATAATGAGCAGCCAGGGGTATATTTACCGCGGCAACCCCGTTCCAACGACGATTGTCCACCCCCTTGAGTCTTCGGCCGATAAATAACTTCCTTTTTCCGGGCCGCCGCTTTAAGCCACGAGGAAGAGGAACAGAGAAGAATCAGAGAACGCGGCGTTTTAATTTCCACCAATTAGAAATAATTGCGATTAATTATCTCGGACGAGATAAGAGAGAGAAAGAGAGAGGTAGAAAGAAAGGTGGCATCTGTTTAAGGGACGCCGCGCCGACCGTCTAACAGGAGGAACGAATAATTGAATCGCCCGAAGTTTCGACTTCGACAATGAGTGTTTCGTTTCACCTGGAACGAGCTTTCTTCCGCCGGCGGCGACGGGTAAAGCTCGGCGCGCTGCTGGTCTTTTGTTCCGTAGGAGCTTTCAATTAACGACCGAAGCATGCAATCCACCGGAGTAGCCACTGAAAATAAGGAATCTCGCGGATAAAAGAAGCCGCGACGTCTCGCTTGCTTCGCGATCGAAGAAACGCCAAGTCCCGGTGATAAAATTAATTAAATTTGATAATGTGAATGAAATTTCTTCTATTGTGTTCGCATTTTTGTGTATATTATACAACTTTTTTTGTAGATGTAACTATACATATTATACATTGTATATAATAATTCATACAGAGTTTTGTGATAAGTAGCAATATAAAGAATATGAAAAATAGATATTTCAATCATGTTTTTCAATTATTATAACATATATGCTTAATTATATTCCTGTTATCATTTGTAATATTCAACGTAATTATAGCTTTCATATAATTTTTATTCACGGAAAAATAAATGAGAAACTCTTTTATAAATTACTAAGTCGGAATCAATTGCTAGCAAAAAATATCATAATTATTTGCAAGTAAATATTTTGCTCCAAATAACTGAATATTATTCAACAAATTTATTTTAAAGCAAATATTGTTCTATAAGCACTAGAAATATTATTTCTTTTATAAAAAAATGTTTTATATTCAAGAAAAAGTTTTTTGTAATATATTATAGTAATATAAATATTATTATATTATGATAATATAACATATATGCTGATATTTCAATAATATATCATAATTATCGTTAGTACTTTTAAATACAATTTTAAATAAGGAAAAAGTAAAACTCCGTATACATCGTATGCATATTTCTATATGCGAATAAATTCGCTCAGGACACTTCGGCGCGCAGCATGCGCGGTACGCGCATGGGAATAAATCAGGTGCCTATTGATTTTGAGCCGTACAATCTGTTTCCCAGTCCCGCTGCCTCTCTCGGCATGCTACTATGGGAATATCGAAGATGCCACCATCGCATTTCTCGCCCGATTCGCAACGAAGGGTGTCGATTTAGATTTTACAGGCCACTCCGCCGTACTCGGGTAAAACCGGCAATTCTCGATCTTGAAACGCTATGCTGACTAGTTGTCACGCGATTCTATGAAAACTTTAAGATGGTTTCATGCAAGCCATTTCCAGCGATATCAATGGCGTGTTCATAATTTTATATTTGAAAGTAAATAAGAATGTGTTCACAAATGAGTGACGCGACGTTATACAATGCGGTTTTACTTTTATTATAAAATAAAATCACAAAATATCTTAATGTCACTTCTCTGTTGTCGGTTTACTGCGAAATATATATTTATTATACAATTATTATATAGAAATAGGATAGATAAATTTAACTTCGATGCCTAATTTCGAAGTCAAGTATAATATATACAAGCGAAACATAAGGTGAAGGAAGAAGAAAGGGCCGCTTTTGACGGATCGACTTTATGAATATTAATGCCACGATAGTCGTGGAGACATATTGTAATAATTATGCGTCCCGTACGTTATGGCGGAAATGTAGAGAAAGGAGAAAAAAAAGGGAGAATTACTAAATAATGAAAATTATTCTTCCGACGTAGTACTCACAAATGGTGGATGATAAATCAATATATATTATTAATAGTATCTTAATTGCCTGATTTAATTAATATTAATGTTTCAAGTAATGAGTTATAAAAGGCTATTATATAAAAAGATAATTCGTGTTAATAAAATTAATTTTAATTTATAATTTTAATTTATAAAAGAAAATAATTTTCACCTGTGAAACGGACTCGAACAGGCTTTAATGTATAATAATTTATCGGTTTGATAACTTATCCTTTTTTTATCCAGTTTAAAAAAAACAATTCTTTTTAGTGATTACTTATTGAATCGTAAATTTTATCAAAATTGCATAAAAATCATCAGATAGTGTGTTCAGCGAATATGATTTACAACGATTTCAATATAATTAATTTTTAACATAATTTACAAATGAATCATATTAACTTTCCAATTAAATTCATCATTAATTTAACGATAGAAATAACTGAAAATAAAAGGAAATAATGATAAATTACCGTACAGCTAAAATGGTTTATGGGCCTCGTGTATACTGCTTCTATTTCCCTTAACGTGTTCGCTTCCATATTCCTCGATCAGAAATGATCGTTATAATTCAGTAGATAGAGATCGTTGAGAATTGAAACGATCGATAATAAAGCCCTCACGCTCTGCTCGGGCGTCTATAAAAATTTAATTCGCTTCCATCGTCTACTTAAAGGATTTATCAATTTTTTCTTTGATGCGCATATCCGCTATACTAGTAAAATCGCCATAATTATTATTACATGATTACGGTATAACGGGAAAATCGACGAGCACACCTCGATGATCGGTAATAAAATCTCAGACAAGAATTTCTATTTCCTTGAGGTCGGCCACGAGGTTATTCCTATATGATATACATTATATGTATATAAATATATTATATAATACATACATATATACTTATAAATATATAGCTTTATTCTCATACACACACACACACACACACACACACACACATATATATATATATATTAATATTGTACTAGAATTGCTATAACTAGAGCAATGCTTGGAGAACAATCTATAATTTCTCCATGTTTTATATTTACACGTGTCATAACTGCACATGCAAACGTGAAAATATTGTCTCAGATTTGCAAACATTTTATGAACTCATTGCGGTTTAAGTTGTACATATATCAAAATATGAACCTGTAAACCATGCAAGCCCAATCCACAAATTGAACTTAAAATTTATTGATAAATTAAAACGCTATATTTAATTGTATTTAAATAGATGTTATTTTCTTTAATAATTACATCAAACAATTTGATATATTAGGTCATTATATTATAATTTTATTTACAATATACTTAAAAAAGTTTTTAAAGCTATTAAGAATAGTATAAGATTGTATTCAAAGACAAGTTCAAAATCGTAAAGTAAAGACTTCGTGAGAACTATTTAAATCGAATATAAGAAATTAAATAATCCATTTGTCAAAAATGACATGTTTTATATACATTTATATTTATATTTATATTTAATAATTTGAAAAATATATTTTCCGTTACAAAACATGGAAGTTTTTATCTCAAGAAATCCCCTATGTTCCACAAAACTCCACGTGGGAAAGACCTATACTAGAAATGTAAAAAATGTATAATATAGGTATATCGAGCTATTTGAATGTACTTGAATCAATTTACTTTTACTTGGATATTATTCTCCTTGACGGCGACAACAGGACGACAACGGACGAGGAAACGGACGAGAAGACGAAGGTGTCGAAAAGGGCGAGTAGGAGGGGCCGGGGCCTCTCGGATTCCGAGACGACCTCGGCTGCATCAGCAGATGCGGCCGGACCTACGGACGTCGTACGCCGCATACAACACCGCGTCGTGCCGGTGCAGCCGAAGGGAAGAATAAGGTAGGCGTGTCGCGGCCGCGTTACGTGCGTGCGTGTACACGACAAAGAGAGATACGCGGGCATAAGCCGGCTTATTACGCGCCGCCGCGGGCTACAAACACGCCGAATAATGGCCGTAGCTCCGCGTGGCGGAGTAAGCGGCGGAGCGGGCGGTATGTGCGCCCTGGTATCGTATTAAATTATAATAATTCCGGCGCGAATTATTAGACCGACCGGGAGGAGGAGAGGAGGAGGAAAGCATACCAGGGGCCCGGTTGGCTGGTTACGCGCTTTCCGCGTACCGTTACGGCACCATGTTGCGGCCCAGGTGCGCTGCGTCGGGGGTTTCGACGTTTGTTAACAAATATTTTAAGCCGTAACCAGACATCCCCATCGACTAGGAAACGGCGATAGTGATTCGTCGATAGAAACATGGAAGAAGATTCGAATATCTATGAATTTCGAGAACAAATCGGCTGTTTTACCGGATAAAGAATCAGCGTTATCTAAATAAATTTATTTATTTGTACGAATTTGATAAGTAGAAATAGAGGATAAAAAAGGATTTATATGAAAGTTTATTTATCGTTAATTTCTTTCATTATGACGAGATGTAAATATTAAAAATTTTATGATAAGAGGATTTAAGATAATATATTTTTGTATCAAAAACGTCAACAAATTTTCTCTAAATATCTACTTTAGCGTGAAAAAATTATTTAAAAAAAATTTTGGGAAAATATATTGAAAACAAAAATTTCTGCACGTTACAAGATGATTCATTATTAATACCGTAACATTCGCTTCGAGAGAAACCTATTAGCGCTACTTCGTTTCTATTGCATAATGCATTTTGCTCGCAAGATGATGTTACATTCGGCGAGCACGCAGCGCTATACGTCGCGATAATTCTCCGAATTAAATTGCAAATGCCGACGTATTCCCAAGCAGCGTGATATATGGCAACGGGTTAATTTGATTCATCTAGGTATCTTTCTTCCAACCAACCCGCTCCATGGCGCATCTCCACGATTAACAATGCGCATGCGGTGGATGAAAGCGCGTCCGTAACAAAATGTTACATGAATTATAAACCGGAACGCATCATAATTCTCTTCTAACCCGTAAGCCGACAGCCAACGAATTTTTTTCAATTGTGAAGTTATTTAGTTTATCAATTGTGTTTAGTTAAAGTTAGTTAAAATTAGATGTTGTAATATTTGCAATACTTTTTTAACGGAGCCAATTATTATTTCAATACGCAGATTAATAAATAATTAATTCCAATATGCAAATACACGGTAAGAACGGTTTTGCTGATCTAACAAAATCCTTTCTCTTAGTGTTGATAACAATGCTGTAAATACTTTTTAATATTCTAGCAATCAGTTTGACGTCCTTATTATAATTATTTTGATGAGAGTTTAAACAAAAAAACTATTTTATATTTAGCTTTTTTAAATGCTTTAATAAAATCGTTCTTTCCGTTCCTTCTATTTGCAATATTGTTTATTGTTAGTTAAATTATAATTATATAAATTCAGAATAAATATATATTTAATTTTATATAATTTATAAATAATTTGTAGATAGTATAGTTTTATTAAAATATGTAAAATAACTCTAATTATCCGTGTGTATAGAAAACGTAAAATGATCATTCTCGTGTTTAAGGAAAAAGAGACGTTCGTTAGAACTGAAACTGCAATAAACCTGGGAGGCCTAATTACACCATCGAACGCGAAGAAATCGAGAACCCCGATATACTTGCCGACGATCGAGTTTCCGTATCTTTCGTGTCAGGGGAATAGCTACGAGGAGCCAATTATGGTTTCCTTCGTCATTGTCGAGCCTGGAAAGGCTCACATTACCGGCGCGGGGAAGAGTGGTACAAGAAAAATGCGATAGCGAGAATCGTCTCGTACATTCGTGGAGGGTTGAAACTATTTCGTGCGGACTCGCCAGGCTTTGTGCTCGATGACGAGGATGACAGGCACGTAAACGACGCGTTTCCGGTCTACGCACTGACAGATGCTGATACGCATAGGTCTCGTAAGAGCTACGGAGGGGACATGCGAGATAGGCGTAGTCATAGACACGTATACTTTATACTTATGAAGATATAACAGGCATTACGGAAAGACTTTGCGGACAAGACATTACGAAGACATATTATCATTAATGAGATTGCTACGTTATCATGGAGATCCAGAATGCATCGCGTCATTGAACTTACTTTTCTTCATTTACTTCAGCTTGCATATTAAAAATCTGATCATAAATGACTAAAAATATTGGAAAATCAAACTATTTTTCGTCGATCAAAAAAAATTGTGATGTGATGGAGCAATTTGGATATCGGATTCGGTTTCAGAACGTCAAAATACACAAGAATACTATAATCTAATCCCCGGATCAAACATCACATTTTATTTTGTGTGCCTGTGCAATTAAAAAATATCAATTTAAAAAATTTAATGTAACTGTAATAATGATGTTAAAGTTCAAACAGCAACAATCACATTAATCATGTTAATTACATTGATGACAAAACGAATAATGTTCGTGTCAAGTGTTCGGGGAAAGAAATTAGCGGCCGCTAGTTTTCAGGAGCGTTAAAGAACGTGAGAAGGAATGAGTTCGGACTGATAATGTAGGTGACCAACGATGCGTCAATATTGAATCGCTGGGGAAATGTTGTGTGTGAGTGTGAAATGGTCGTACACGTTTTGAGACTGACAACGGGACCGATAAAATTTATCGTTCATTCCTGGGAGCGATGTTCGAGAAAGAAATATCAGTATAAAAGAAAGTCGGATAAGAATGCTTTCTCGATGAGACGTACATACTTTCTTTCTTCGAATATAAGCTAAATCGTACCAATTCGACAATTCGAAATTCCGTTCTATATTCGAGATACGCCAAAAATTGACGGATTTTCAGCTAAACTCTCAGTTAGAATTTTGTGAGTTCGCGGGCGTGAATTTAGTTCCGCGAAATTTAGACTAATATAAGCCTTTAAATAGATAAGATCATAAACTCAAGAGGTCGAGATTTATTATACTACATTTTAACTAATATATTTAATTAGATTCCCATTTGAGATTTAGCACTTCCGAAAAGATTTCAGTAACTAAATTTTCGGATATAAATTTAGGATTTTCAGATTTATGCGATGTTTTCTCTCAAGAATTTTTAAATATACGAGTTAGTAATCCTAAATTTGCTTTAATATGATTGATTTTATTAGTAGATTTATATATTTATCTCACAGGAATTGAATTATTTTTATCTTATAAAATTATGCAGTATAAAAACCGGATTTTTAATGTATTTATATAACATAAAGATAGATAGATAGATATAATTAACATTTCAATTTCAAAAAAAGAATTTTGACATTAATTCATTATCAATAAATTGACAGCGAATCAAGAATTTTAATCTGCTAAAAATCAATCAAAATTAATAAATCATGAAAAAATTTCGCTAGTAGCATAGTGGCATAATCATAATTGTTATATATTTGTAATATTAATTCTTGATTCGAAAAGTTTCTAAAACATTCCTTGATTTTTATTTCATGAAACACACGTAGGTATCAAACATTAATTGTGATATCAAAATGAAAATAATCAATTAAAGAGAGAGCTCTATACCAGTTATTTTACAATCATAATAAAAAATAAGGTCGCCTTTGTGATTGCACATAATCTGTTTCACTGTTCGAACAAATTTTTCTGTCAAAAATAGACATTCTTAACTACTTGTATCTAAAACCGGTAGCTTTAATACCGTAGCAAACATTTACTATATATATATATATATTGGGTTGTCCGGAAAGTTCGTGTCGACTAAAATTTAAATTTTAATATTACATTATTATACATTTATTAAATTAAAATTTTTTGCGTTTCAATTTTTCCTTCAACAATAAAATAAAATCAACAATAAAATAAAATTTAATAACAAAATTGTTTTTTTTTGCAATTGTTGAAATATTTTTACTAAAAAAAACTTTTTGATTCTCGTTTATCTTTGACGTCTTTTTATATTTATATCCATCCTAATGTTCGGAAGTTGGGAACGATTTCGATCATCGGCGGAAACTCGTCGCAGACGTGGGGAACGGCTTTTTGATACGGAAAAAATATTGTGGGTGATGAGAGAGGAAAAGAGAGGCAAGTTGATTTCAAATCAAGATAGTGCCGGAAGCGAACGCTGCAGTTGGGCATTCGCGATGAAAATAAATCAACCCCGGGATGGACCGCCGGGAGTGTTTCTCTCCTTCTCCTTCTCTCTCTCGTTTTAATAAAACGTGAACGAGCAGCGGGGAATAATAATATGATTGACAGAATTATGGTTAATTGACACCTATCGATCGTTTACGATAATGGGCCAATTAAAAATCAGTGCTCTTGGTTGTTTACGTCGCGCCGACGACTGCATTCATGCTCTCTCCTATATGTACAGTTTGTGCGCGACGTCGCGCTGCCAAATTTGCGAAAATTCTGGCGGCGATCGCATTTGCGATGCAAAATAATGTGTTAAAATTCTGCTTGGACTGTCGTCCACGGTTGTAATTCGGCCGACGATCTTTTCTGTTTCCCTCTTTTTTTAATGGAAGTTGTGCGACGTCAATGAGAAAAAGGGGAAATGGAAGCTATTTCTTATGGTTAAAAGAATCTTACACTTACTATTTACTCCTTGAAAAAGAAAATAATTTCGTTTATTTTTATCTTTATAAATAATAATATAATCAGACGAAAAGTACGTATTAAAATTTCCTAATCAATCATTCAAACGTCATGCGAATAAAATTTTAAATAATTTTCTTCTTTTTTCCTAGACAATATAAAGTATCCGAAATCAGGACATAAGACGTTGTATTTAAAAGATATCTTATATCTCAATTTTAGACTTTGTGTTGTCATATTTTAAAGTAAATACATAATTAGTATATTAACAATATATTAATTATTTTAAATGAGGGACTTTACTGTAAAGTAGTTTCTTATCGTTTGCCACAATGCTGATGTCAGGAATTAATTTTTTTCTGCATAAAACAGAAACGTAATCCACACGATATGCACACATGAGTGCACGTGCACATTTCTTTTATGGTTGGTTACTGAAGATGTTAAAGTCGAAGCCGTAAGGGATTTCGATGGACATCGCCGTGTTGCGCGCCGTCGCGCTAACAAGACGTTCTTTAAAGGAGGAAAACGTTTCCCGAGTTACCAGTTAACATCTTTGTCTCGTATTCTTGTGCCCAGCTTGTGAATATATTCATGAGGTAGTCGGCGTATCGACCGAACTTTCGGGACCACTATTTTGAATCGCAGGTGTAAAAGAACGCATTTAACTGCCGTGAAATGCGCGCAAACGACATTTTGGCAGTAATACAAATTCGTACGTATCTACCCTTTATAGTCGTATGAGAGCTCGGATAAACGATTTCGGCAATAATCGACAATAATTGGAGGAAAAAAAGTTAATATTCCAAATGGATATACACAAAAAAAATATATAATTTTACTATTATAAGAAGTAATTACTCAATTAATTTTTTTTTATGTAACAATTATCTTTAACAAGGAATATTTTCTTCGTAATAGATAGAATAATATTTTAAT
>NW_017259336.1:3248450-3253294 GCF_001594045.1 Atta colombica | reverse complement strand
ACACATATAAGAGAGAGAGAGAGAGAGAGAGAGAGAGAGAGAGAGAGAGAGAGAGAAGTGAGAACTTCATTATATGCATTTTTATGAAATAAGTAGTTAATACTTAAATATAGTATGTATTTTTGTTTGCGTATATTCATAAAGACTTTGATATAATAACAGTAAACGAGGAATATTAGGCACAATATTCTATTAAAAATAAACAATACAGTAAAAATTATCCTAATAAAAAAAGTGCTTCAATCCCACGTCTTACTTCTCCCTTAATGGCAAGATTAGGCTCGGATGTGACCTATGACCTTATCAGTCAAAAGTTCATTATTTTAAAGCCAATTAATAAACTTTATTATATTTTTTTATTTATAAATAAAGGAAGAAGTTTGTGTTATTATTTACTTCTTTTATTCATTTTATATTGATTACATGAAAAAGACTGAATCTGGATTCGACCTTACTTTTGGATGTTTTGAAAATCCTTGTTATTAAAGACTTAAAAATAAAAATGTCACAGAACTATTCCTAGTTTAGCCGAAGCTATTTTAAACATTGATTTAAAATCCAATTATAAACAAGAATAATTACATTTCAATATAAATAAGAGATATTGCACAAACATGTTTCATGATGTCTCGACTTACAATCAATATGTCGAATCAGAACTATTAAAGAATCTATGAATCAGAACTACCGTAGAATCTATGATTCTACGAATTAGAGATGAAAAGATGAATGTTATATAAGGGAAATTGGGGTTAGTAGACTATTGGGAAAAATAGATTAATCAAATCTATGTTAAAAACACTGGAGACATGAGAATTCATCTCTTTAGAAATATGTTTTGTAACACATTTTCGAAAAATCATACATGTAAATAAATTTTTTATTTCTGTATATTTTATTTTAATTTTAGAATTATATGTAGTTTATTTAGAGTTTTATTTTTTCGTAAAGTTTTATTATATATATAAAAGATATAATAAAATGTATTAAAATATATTATGTTTTAATTTAATAATCCTATAGTCAATGTTTTTATCCCATATATCATGTGTCATCCTACTCTGGTCCTGGGGTTGGTTGACTCTTAAGGTATGCATTAGAAAAATATTTCTTTTTTCATATCAATTATCAATTTCCACTTATTATCGAAATATTATTAGATAGTCAAATGTATGTAGTAAGTGATACAGAATTTACTTTTTTGATAAGTCTCTTAGTTTTATCTGTAAAAATTCTAAACTGAAAATGAGTTTGGCCAATTAATCCTAGGTCTTCTCTAAATGTTGCAATAAATTCTGTAATATACTGCAATGGAGCATGCCAATAAGAAAGATATCCAATTATTAGACACTCTGATACAAAGATTATAGGTACTGTTTTCTTTATCACGGATTCGTTGATTAACTAATGTTGTTTTACTACCATAAGAAGGAAAAAGTTAGAAAAATAAATATTTATAATAAGTATTTGTCTTTCTTTTCTCCGTCAATTTTCTGATATAAGGAAGATATGTTTCATTTTCAAATACATTATACAGCTTACTGGTACGTTGATACTCATTTTGATACGCTTCTGTATTGTATTATGACATCATTTGTTTTCGTCAAGATATTAAATTAATCAAGAGAGGAATCGCGACTTCGCATTATCGATACATCAACGCGGTCTCGCTCGAATGCGTGTGCCGGTAAAGTACACTGACGGGGCTTTAATGGAGGCTGCGTGTGTAATGTAGGTATATATAGCGGGCGTCGGATGTGTTTCGCAACGCCGCATCGCCCAAGCGTACAATAAACCGATGTGTATTCGAAGAGGCTTAACTAGACGAACTATTCCCGCGCAGTTTCTACTAGTAAATCACCCGCGTACTGCATGGCATAGATAACGACCCCGTGGCGCAACGACAATGCCTTCGATGGGGAGAAACTTAATTAAGTATATATTAATTAAAATCATCTCTACCTCACTCACACGCCAAAGCCAGCTCTATATGCGCCTTGTTACACGTTTCTACCAATATTATCCATCTCCCCACTTTTATTGTATGCACATTACTGCACATTTGCGAAAATTAAATTTTGATCACCACGCGTTCGGTATCGAATTCCAGACATAAATAGATAGAGGTTCAACATATGATTACAGATAATTATATAGTGATGCATCAATAAAAATATACTAATGCATCTATGTTAAATTTCTAAATACACTTATGTTACAAACAGATCGATTTATTTCTTTTATGAAAAATTCTCGAAATTTCAAGATATCCAGAAAAATGAAATTGGATCTGTGAAATTGATTCGATGCTGTTTTGTTAATATTTCATCTAATCAAAATAAAAGAAATAAATAATATATATTGTAAAACTTTTTTCTCTGTTAAAACTCTCTTATAGAGTTAATGCTTCATTACGAAAGCTTCAAAAATAAACTACATAACGATGATTCGTCAGTCAAAGTTATTCAAATTCGGCGTATGGTATTTCAAATAGGTCAACGAATCTGAAAAGGTTCAAGCAATGAAGCGCCGGCGGCGATCTCAGATTTCGCGTCAATTATTCGAGCTTAATAAAAATGTACGATACGGTGAGCGCACAAAAGAGGGTCGTCGGCGCTCCGCAATCCCTTTTCGCAAAATGCAACGTCAAGGAGACGAATCGGTGACATCGGAGAGAAGCACCCTTGTTAACGTTTCCGTCATCCGTCTCCTTTTGTCAGGGTAACCCTTTCTCTCCGGGCGAATTTAAATCGTACCGGTCGGACGCGTCAGATAATTTATAATGCTATCTTTTTCGTTCGTATATGGGTTGTGCTTATGTGTATGAGAGAGATTAGCATTAACCATATATCAACTATAATGTGGATTTAAATATTTGAAGAATAAGCTCAGTTTACTTTGCAATTCCATAAATGTAGTACTTAAGATAAGTTGAATTATCAATATCTAGTTACAATGTTAGAATGTTAAAGGAAACTTTTTGTTTTGCTTCTGAATTCATGAAATATAATTAAAAACAATGTATTTTTTGTAATAATATCTTCGTATAGTAATAAAGTTTCCACTCTGTCACGGTCTAGACCATTTTCGATCGTGTTGAGATCGTGTGTGTGCGTATGTTCGTGTGTGTGCCGAGCGATGTGTTCGAGTAAGTGACATTTCATGTTTCGGCTCGCGGAAGACTCGAACGACACGCGGGATACGTTAATAGAAATATATTCGTTTGAAGGAGCACTCCTGCGAAAGTCCCGCTGCGCTTCGTTCGATCGTGCGTAACTATCAAGAGAAAATTTGAGTTTAATCTTGTGAGAAATTGTAGAAGTAGATGGATGCGTGCGCGGAATAAAAATAGATGTGTGAGTGTGTGTGTGTGTGTGTGTGTGTGTGTGTGTGTATGGATTGATATAATAAGCAGAATATTCTGCTTGTGAGAGAAAAAGTATTCTCCCTCAACAGGAAAATCTCCGAGACTAGATATAGAGAGCAAATTCAGGTTTTATCGTGCGAGAAATTAATATAAAAAACGTATTATAACAAAAATATGGTAACAAAGATTTGTACATATTATTGATGTAATAAATAAAAAAGAAAAGAAAAGAAAGGAAGTGCTTCTGCAATAATGAATGCAGAGATTCTCTATTTTCATCTTGGATACTTATTAATCATTTTCCGATTTTCTTTTGTGCGCTGCCAATGAAAATTCCCATGTAAAAATGTCGCCGAATTCTTACGGTGAATATGAATAACGCAATAATGTGAATACAATCGTAAGAGTCGTATCGTTACGTCTTTTCTTACACTGCCTGTCGATGATAAATTAAATTGTAGTCGAGTGCCACGTATGCGTATTTTTCATAGAACACTATCGTATGAACGACCCTTGTGTCTTTCTCTCTCGCTTTCTTTGCTTCTTTCATTTCGTTTCACGTTCCATCGTCTTCACCTTATCGGCGACTCTCGGATTTTAATTTCGCCTTAGGGCGACAGCTCATCCTGCGATAAATAATGACCGATAGTCTACACAGTCGCCGAAACGCCAGTATCTCCGCGGCACTTTTATCCGAAGATTCTTTATTCTTCATCGTTTAAATTTTTACATATCGAAATGTCAATCGAGCTGTTCTTCTCATTTTGCATCAGCAACTTTTATATGTTTTTTATTTCGGTGACATATCATAATCACAGATAGAAAAAAACCTTTGAAGAGTCAATGAACCGTATAATACATAATACTAAATATAGCAGTTTGCCTTCAAAGTATATCTATCGAGTTTGAAGCAAATAATTTTTTTACTAGAAAATGTCGCGTTCATGTAATGAATACAAAAATTACTAACCAAACACTGAGTAAGTTAGTTGTATATTTGAAAAATATATTTCATTTGAAAGAGAACTATTATGTAAATAGTTATGATATAACAATTTTACATTACAATTATTTTTCGAATAAACATCCGTCATTTTTCTCTATTCTGAAAATTATTACATTAACTTAATATTGATAATTATTTTTTTCGAATAAATGAAAAAAATTTAAAGTTTGAGAAGATATCATCAGAAATGAATCAGTCGAATGGTTATCTTTGGCGCGAGAAACAGCGTGTATCACACTGTTGTAAATTACACACACCAGATAAAGTAACAAATTGCTTGGGTAGAGCCTGATCGAGCGCAGAATGGAAACCTGGACAAAAAGGACAGCGATCAGAAGAGAACGAGGGATCGAACACCTTTATCGAACTATCGACGATCCTCTCATACCGATTCTTGCGCGTGTAATTTCACGCCCAAATCGCGGAAGTTATGGCAATAGGGTTGGCGATACAAGCCATAAATGGGATCGC
>NW_017259336.1:3242958-3248350 GCF_001594045.1 Atta colombica | reverse complement strand
ATATATATAAAATATGTGTGTGTGTGTGTGTGTGTGTGTGTGTGTGTGTAGATCTTCTCCGGCTGGTTCGAGGCGGGCATTTTCTCTCTTCGTGGGGCCCGATCTCTCGAAAAACAAACAGTTAAAGCTAGGTGGTCTCTCATTAAGTTGGCACCACTCCCGGGTCGTTCCCCTTTAATTCAAGTCGATCCCGGTGCCGCACATAGAAAGGGTCCCAGAAGGGTCTTGGGTCCCGCGGGGCTCCATTACACACGCGCAACCAGGCAGGTATGTGTATCTAAGTCTGCATGATAGCGCGAGTGAGATGTTGACTATCAATGCTACCATATCGCCATACCAACATATACACTGATTGCAGAACACGCGGGTCAGTTTGCTCTGTACGCATTCATATATTTTACGCGTGTCCGAGAATTGAACATATTCGAAAGTCGTTACTGCTACGACTGACTGAGAAAGTAAAGAATATTAAATATTTTATTTTTCTTTTCCATAAAAATCCAATCGTATTGATTTCTTTTAAAAAATTGTTTTCGACATTAATCTCTGGAAGATAATTATTTTTGAGAAGAGTCAGGATAATCTCCCGAAGTGTAGATTCATAATGAGTTTTCATTTGATAGTAAAATATCGTTCTTTTCTTGTTGAATGTTAAGAAAGAATGACGTTTGTTCGATTTGTGTTGTCAAATGGAAAGCACCCATTCATTTGTGTATGATCAAGATTCTTTCACGGCAGAGAAACCTTAAGTATAACCAAGAAATTTGAGGATTGTCGAAGGTCTCATAAGATTTGATAATTATATAAACCAACGAATTCAGGACGTTATTTAAATTACAAATCTAACCACCCAATAAAACATACAAAAGGAGTGATAATCGGACAGCTCGACAAAATTTTTTTCCTTGCACATCCGGATTACCATAAGAAAAATATTGATATAAGAAAAATGAATCTATAATTAGTGTTCTACTCTCTAACGGTTATCCTTTAGATATAATCTTCTCCACAATTAACAGCAGAATAAAAACATTATCGAGGAAAAAAACTTATACACAAATACAATCAATGATTCGAATAAGAATAATTTGAATAATTTTTCACGATATCTTACATGCACGAAATTTCGGAAAAATTCAATCTGTGGCGGAAAAGAATGATTTCAAAGTGGCTTATAAACACATGCTAAAGTCATTAGATTAGGTAAAGATAAGTTAAGACATGATGGAGCATTGTAATGTGATATATAAAATAAGTTGTCTCGAGGTATGAGATTTTATATGTAGGTTAGACGAAAAGGAAAGTTAGAACAAAGAAGAGAAGAATAAAGGAACACAAAGCGAATATCAAGAGATTCAAAAGCTCTCATATAATAGTATCGGAACATCAGTTGGAATATGGACATGCACTAGATTGGGAAAATATTTCACTTAGATTCAGAAGCATGTTTTCAAAAAAGACTCATGTCTGAAATGATTTTCATTAAAAAACAAATCAAGCTGTACAACATACAAAATGATAACATACAGAACGTCTATCCGAAGCATATTTTCTTTTGCTTAATATAGCTTCCCCCACTTAACTCCAGAAGCATATTTTCCTTTGCTTAATATAGCTTCCCCCACTTAACTCCAGAGTTACCTTCTCCTTCAGTTTTTCGACGAAAATTGTTTATAAATTGTACTGTCATGATTTGAGTTTAATATACAATTTCTGATAATTTATTCGTTAAGTTCATCTTGATAGGACATAAAAGTTATTTCACATAGGTAAGATATTACTGTACTTTCTTAATTATAATTGTGAATTATTAATGTACTTTATTAGAATCTGAAAATTATATGTGAATAACCAAAGAGGACTAGCAATAGGACTAATTGACTAAAAATTTTAACAATAAACAATTTTTCAAGAATATAATACGATATAACATCCAAACTACCTACTCTTTGAAGATTTTACTTAGAAAAGAACTTGCTGTAACATTATCATTTTGAATTATTCTTCAAGTTATAACGCGGAACATCAAACTCTTTATATTTTGTTGCGATAAATATTATACGCATATTATATACGTAATTCTGAATTTGTAATTTTGTAATACTGAAGATGACCTAATTTAAGGTCGAAACGTTTATTTTTCTAATTGTTATATAATTAAAATATGAAATATTAGCTGCGAACATCTTGTGTATGCCGTTAAGAGATATACTCGTTTTATAACCAAGAATTTTGTGAAATTGCAGAATAATTATTAATGATGTTTTATAAAGATTGATGTTAAGAAGAGAAAGAAAACGCTACATATGTTTTCTTTTTTAAAATATCTCGAAAAATTGCAGTTTTTATAAGTTTTCTGTTTACTTGATAATCTATTTTGGATTTTTTCAAATTTACTAAATAAAATTAAAAAATCAATATAAATATTTATAAAGTTAATTTCTTAGGAAGATTGTACGTTAATAATTTTCTGAAAACTGCCTATAATTATTTTTGAAAATTCGTAGCCTCAAAGAGCGCACGAATCTGCTAACGTACGCGCAATATTCGTAGTATAAGGAAAATGTCTGATAATGGGATTACATATAGGAAAAGGATTAGTGAAATCCCTTCAATGCAAAAGCTTAGTATATAATCTGTACAACACACCGATATCTTCGATGCGAATCACGAACGAGACAATGAGCGTATCGTATGTAGAAACACTATGATCGCTCGATTAATATTTTTCAATTTCGATTTTATACGATATAATTTTCCTTTGAATATTTAAAACACAATTTTGTAATTATTTTTTTCATATACCTTTCTAAAATATTACGAAAGTTATTATTTTAATGATTTTAGATTTTAATCAAATTTAACATTGATATTTTTTTTATCAAATATCGATTATTTATCCCGATACAATAATTATAAATGTGAACTCTCATCTAGCAGGAAATACATATGCGTTGATAATACGTGAAAGAACCATTACTATCTTCTTTCTTTTTCTTTTACGTTTTATCATCCAGTTGTATAATCTCTGCTATCTCATAAGTATATCTTCAATCAACAAGTATATCTTCATAATACGAATGTAATGTGAATATAAATTGATACTAATGGCGAAGTATATTATCGCAGTTGAATTATAATGAAGCAATTGCAAATAATTAAAGAAATATATTTTAATTAGCGTTGCTTTATATATATATATATATATGCGTACGTGCGCGCGCGCGCGCGCGCGTGTGTGTGTGTGAGTTACTCGTATATTTACAGAATCTTAAAATTCAATCTTTAAAACACATATACGCATATGATTATCACATAAATGCATATTCTATTTATAGCTTGTTAATAACTCTCATTTTATGTTGCAGATACGCGTCAACGCGAAGGAAGAACATGGAAAAATTACGTGAGTATTTATACATACGTATGAATGAATGTGTTTGCCAATTAGTAATAGCTGATAACGGATACAGTTGAATAACGATACCATTTGTAGATCTAATAATCTCTGCATCATAGATCATCTTCTCACTTTCTCTGGCTTCTTTGAGAAAAGAAAACTACGTCCACATACATTCACGGGCATTCATACACTCAACTCATACACTCCTCGACAAAGAAAATTCTTACGCTTGTATCATACGAAATTGTACGAGCGAGTGCGCGTAGAAATAAAATAATTTGATATAAAGCAACGTATATAAAATGTTTACAAAATATTGATTCTCTTTTTTTAATAAGCCAGACCTTTCAAAAAAAGTGTAAAATTTGCACTCTTGAATAAGTGGCAGATTGTTATTCTTCTTTGGAATGAGATTTTATACTTTTGGAGATTCACTCCAAAAAAGAGTGAAAATCTGTCACTCTTATTCAAGAACGTAAATTCCAATCTTGTCTTATTTCTACTCTTTTTAGTGTATTTTAGCTCTTTTGGAGTGAGATTTTACTCTAAGAAATTTAGAGATTGAAGCAGTACCGTAAAATAATTTTGTTTCAAAATATTCACTCAAAAAGTTACCTCCTCAGATTGTTTAAGATACTGAATTCATTTCTATTATTGTAATTGACTTCATACTAAATAAATTAATTATAACCGTATTTATAAATATTTTATGTTATTCAGTTATTTCAAAATTATTATATTAATTTGGCCCGATTAATAATAAATATAATAACTAGACTTCGACTTATGAAAAGATATATTATAGTGTATTAGCACTGCCTTTTCACTTCCTGAAATATCTCGATGACAAGATTTTTTCACACGTTCTCGTCTTAATTCCTCATTTTCGAATGTCCATACATGCACAATTAATCTTGAAAAGACATACACTTGCGTATCCTTTAATCATCTTCGTTACACGCGTTGGCCAACTTTATGACTGTAACTACCGTGTTTACAATTTTATTGAACCCTCCTGCTGATGTGTATTGCCTGGTATGGGACGCGTCTAGTGTGAAAAGGAAAACTTTATCGGGACAACGGATTCTTCTGCATTTTAAAATGTAGTTCTTAAAACAATAAGAACATTGAAAAATAGGACAAATAAATGAATAATCAAATTCAATTTTTAAGATTTTATATAAAATAAAAAAATTAATTATTATTAATTATTAATTATTCAAAAAATCTGAAAACGCATAATGATAAATCTTGAAATGGTCACGTAATTAGATCAATTCTATTAACATTAAAAAAGTTTAATTAGAATTATTAATTTTTAGAGAAAAATTATAAATATTACATTTTCTGTAATCTCTCATTTTTGTATTATATAATTAAAACAATTTCATAAAACCATTTTATTTTACAATTGTATAAATTTTTATTTTTCCGAAATCGGTAAAATTGTGGCTAAAGTTTTAAATACGTGTTAATGTTTTATATTATTTCAACAATTCAATTAATATGAAAATAATTTTAACAGACAAGGAGGTATATACACATATATGTACGTACATATATAAAAAAACTCTTAAGAGAGTTTACTCTTTATTATAAATATTTTTATGACATTATAAATTATTACAATATTTAAGATTGCAAATTTACGCTTTAAAGTTCAAATAAAAACTTTTAAATAAAATAAAAATTTAATCATGGTGTATAAATTCATTCGATATGTTAAATCTGATTAACTTTGAATGTCTTTGAAGATTGGCCTTCTGATTTCAATCAATAGCTTATCATTTATTTAGGATATACAAGCTAAGAAAAGATAATAATGTGTATAGTGAGAAGGTTAATGCTCGCGGTAGATAAGAGTCGCATGCAAAGTAAACACTTACTTCCTACGAAGTCCCAATCTCCCGATGTTTGTCTATATATGATTAATCTTGCGTCACATATAATAAGAATTACAATATACGTATACATAAAAAAAAAAAAATT
>NW_017259336.1:3215611-3242858 GCF_001594045.1 Atta colombica | reverse complement strand
TATAATATATTATATAAAAAAATAGAAAAAATTAAATAAGAATTTTTACGTCATTTAAAAATTAAAATATTTTATTATACCTAAAGTATCGGTTTAAAATATAAAATTAAAGTCATCAGCCTACTGGACAATCAGCCTTCTATGACGGTAAGATTAATAGAATCTCATCAGTTTCTTCAAGTAACAATGCAACCACATAAGTTCCCTCGCCCTATGTTGCCTCGTAGATGTCAATCGAATACAGTAGGTTAATAAATACAGTCAGGGTGGAAGTAGCCAACGATTTCAGGGAAAGTATTCTCGATCGCTCCATTACTGCGTCGGAGAGTGAGTTTCTACTCGTTTTCTCGTCGTCGGCATGAACCGAAAGACAGTCAATGGCGGCACGGAGGGTTAAAGGAGAATGCGGATTCCGGTTCAACAATAGGCCACCTACGGTTCCCCTACGCCTCCGCTGGCTCTTTCTCTCCCTTTCTTTCGTCCCTTTTCGAGTATACTCGGAATCTCGACCAGACCAGCTGCCCTAATGCTGCGGAACTGACTGTAACGCGCCGACAATTGTCATGGTTTCGTGAACTGTAAAGCGCGCTGGGGAACATGCCACGAGCGATTCTATCCAGGTTTACGTTGCATCCTCGACTGTTGACGTTTGCCACTGGGCCTAGTGTTGTCCGAAATCGCCGGCACGAATCGTTTACACCGAGATAGAAACAGGATAAAATAGGCATAAGAACATCGAGAGTAGAGCCGTAACATTTGGTTGTTCGGTTAATTAGACAACAATGAAGGATGTGTCTTGAAAATTTATATTCTAATGACATCGTATGTGCGCGAGTGTGATGTGTGTGTGTGTGTATGTGTGTGTATGTGTGTGTGTGTGTGTGTGTGTGTGTGTGTGTGTGTGTGTGTGTGTGTGTGTGCGCGCGCGCGCGCGCGCGCGCGCGCGTGCGAGAGAGAGAGAGAGAGAGAGAGAGAGAGAGATTGACTTAATATATTTCATGAAATAATTTCGAAAAATGCCGATATAATGTACAAAGTGTATGTTAATGTGAACATTATGTTTTTACAAAACTCACAGTGCCTCTGTTTTTATTTTCGAGAAACACATTCAGTTTTCTAACTTATATTTATAATAAATATATGAAATTTTCTTTTACTAACTTTTAGAGCAAATCTCACTCTAAAGGGAGTTTCATTCCAAAGAATTTAGAGAATAGATGTATTACTTGCTGCATGTATTATTAGAATATAATATATTAAAAAAAGATAATTTTAATGAAAGAAATATAAAATCATAATCGGTCATACATAAAAGACGATGGGTAAAATGAGCTGATAATTTTTCTCTCCCAGAATGGCAAGTAAAAGCGATATGTCTTTTTTTCGTAATGTTTGGGTTGCTAAATCTAATTCTGATCTTGAAAAAATTGTAATGCTTTTCTAAGAAATTAAATTAAATTTGTTAAAGATCAAAATCATATTCAATAGCTCAAAAACTACAAAAAAGAACATATCGCTTTTATTTGTCTGAAATAAAATATCAGCTTATTTTATCCATCCTTTAACGTTTTCGATCGTTTTTCTGCATCTTTACGATACTTCCTGTTCTCAGAATTTCTTTCTGAAAATAATTTATCTCTGTCTGTTCACTTTGCATTTGAAGTTAACCGTTGTAGAATCTGAATTCCTAAAGGATTCGAATTTCCCGTGATTCATCTCAAGACCTGACTGCTGTGGTTATCGAAGCGTTATCGGCCGTGTGAAACGACACCACAAATTCTGCACGACGTTTCGGGCCGCCGCTTTGGATTAAAAGCGTCATCGCGGTGCCATGTCACGAGGTACAACTGCGATCCTGCAAACGACCCTTTGGAGAATAAACTCCCTTCCAGTATTTATAGACTTTTGGGATTAGAGCGGGGACGAAGAAGGAAGGGAATGGAGCAAACTGCTGCGCATCTCTTTTGTAAACTCACTCTCAAACACCTCAACGACGAGAGAAAAGAGAGAGACAACCCGCTCTCCTTCCGCGATGTAGATCGCGCGATCCACGTTGTTTATGCGATGTTGTCGCATAGGGGATGCTCTTTTGTTCGCGGTTCATTCTCACCGAGAGATACCGTCGAATGAATTTCGGGGGTGGCAGCGATATACATGTCATACCTGCCCTGTGGTTCTGCATGGACTTTACGAGTTTCTCTTGCCTCGCGCGATTTCAAAGACTGTGAATGTGGATGACGGTAATCGTAAACCACTCGATACGGTCATCAATGCAATTTAACTTTGGTAGATTCAATGTATGCAAACACAGAGTTTGTGTCATACGACGTCTGTATAGTTTGTATGTCGATATTTATATGTCTACGTCAAGTTTCTATATTTCGAAAATTGCAATTCTCTGAATTCTATGACGTGAAAATGAAAGTTATCGATATTGAGTATAACTAGACTGACATTTTTCAAAGACAAAAATAATAGAAAAACAATGGTGAGAAATTTAATTTGGATAGAACAAAGAGAATTTAAGGGTAGCATAGAAAAAAATAGAATATATATTGTGGGCTATTATGTCATTTCATTTATAAAACGACTGAGAGAAAAATATATATCTTAAATTTTAATAAATACTTATTTGAATAGTAACTAAATATTTATTAAATGCAAAAATATATTTATTTGGTACAAGAAAGAATTATAATTTGATTTAACAATCACTTCTTTTTATTAAATAAATATTAAAAATTAATATTTATTAAATAAATATTTAAAATTAGGCTATTTTTTCCTCAAGTGTACAATTCAACATGTGTTGCCCTTGTCGAAAGTATGTGGCTATCAAGAACTGCCGAGTTTTTTTTTCGCCGGGACACGTGTTCGATTCCGCTCGATTTCTACCAAGAACTGCTTCGCTCCCCCTCGCGATCGCGAGACCCGCTCCTCCTTCGCGGGAGGGCGCAGGACGATGACCAATCACACGCGATCACAAGCCGCGGGGGACCAATCGCCGATTACGGAAAAACCCGTCAGCTCCCGAATTCAGGAATTTTCCATTCCCTCCTTATATTACCATATTTGGACATGACGGATCGCGAATCGAACTCGAAATCGAACAGGCACTTTAACTAAACAGCAACGCAAAAATAAGCCTACAATATATAATTTAACTATTGAAAGTATAAAGAATAATATAAAACGAAGTTAAACACTGAGTTTCATAAACATTATTAACGCGTATATAATATATACATACATATATGTATATACATATATGTGTGTAATTAGAGTTATAAAATTTTATTCAATCAAACAAATTTTTTTACGCTAAAATATAACATCTCCATTAAATTAAATTTTAAAATTGCTCGAGAAATGAAATATTTAACCTCTTATTACCTTCTATTATGTACACAAAATTATGTTAGAGAACAATAATAGAATTAACTATGATGTTAAGATTTGCTGCATTGTTTAAAAATTCAACGGTTATAGGGATGTGAAATAATTATTAGGCCTTGCGTCGTTGTTTCGCCATGATACGTTTGTCTCGTAATGTGAAGCGTATAACACGATCATAAAGTTATTAATGTGCATGTTACGTGTACATTCAAGTTTGCAATAGAACGGGAATTCGCGGTTCAATACCATTTCCTTTCCAAACAATACAGCACAATATAAACTATCGATAATTATACGTCTAATAAAATCATGTCGATTCGTATGAAACACGTATAGCACTAAAAAAAATATTCTTTTTTTATATAATACATTCCTTCTTTCTTAACTTTGATGACAGATGCCAATTTATCAAATTACAGGTTGTTTCTCTGAATAAAAATGTGTGAATATTAATAAGGTTCAAGCTAGTAATAATTGTGAATAAGAAGACAAATTTTAAATAGATGATACTAGAACTATATGTATAATAAAGTTTATATTTCGATAATCGATAAGATACTGAATAAATGATAGAAATCAAATATAAATTGATCTTAAAATAAATGTATAAATTAATGACAACTTCATTTTTATATTTGTCTTCTTTTTAAATGTATTTCCTTTTAGATGTATTGTGATTTTTTTTTATAACTCTATTTATTATATAATAGTTAAATTATTACTTTGTATTTTATCAAAAGAGCAAAGATAGAATTAACTTTCGTTAATTCATTCAAAAGACTAAATAAGTGAAGGTGAGAAAAGCGAAGGTGGAACATAGTCCACGTCAACAGAAACTTCCCGATGTTTTCTACAGTTTTCGAGACAGACGTGCGTTTAAATGCGAGGGAGTTTGCGACCTCTCCCTTGGATTGTTTTCCTTCGTCGTGGATAATTTCCCGTCTGCCACTTGCACCTCGCGCGGTAATTTATTGTAAACGCGAAGGCGGACGCGCCGGTTTAAACGATTTTCCTGATATGGCAGCGAACAGACGGATGAAGAGGCATGGAAACGCCTTCCATCGCCATTCATTACGGAAGTGTAAATTAGCAGAAATCTCGCCCGGTATTGCTCACCGGAAACATGCGATCATCGCTAAAGAAACATTAAGTTCTTAATATTGATACATTTTAAACTTCATTTAAAATTGTTTGTACAATTTATACTTTTTAAAAATCAGATTTTCGTTAAGAATACTAGAATACTGAACTTTTTTAATTAAACAATCGGGATTGGAAGTTTTTAGTTAAAGCTGATGATAAAATGAAATTTTATATATATACACGCAAATATATATATATTTGGCAATTTTAATAATTAAATTATTTGTTTTAAAAATATTTAATGTGAAACATGGGAAAAATAAGAGAAGAGATGCACCCTAATTAAATTTTCGTAAAAGGAAAATCGATTTCCATTTAAATGATTTTTAAAATATAAATAATAAGTAATGTTATGAAAAAAACTTGGTACCATAATACATTTGTATCAGTTAATTTAAAGTTGACTAATGGACATGTCCATTTATTAAAATATGATAATAAAAATCAAGCATCGCTGAATAAACTCGTCCTTTCATTCCGTTTGTTGTGGACGATTTCGATATTTTTTTAAAAGTGAATGCATTAATAATTTCAGAAGTAATGTTGGGAACAATAAAACTTATGAATGTATAACTATTATTTTGTCAAATAAAATGTGTCTGTATGAGAGGTAAATATTTTTTCAATGAAAACAATACTTTATTTCTCACTTATGTGATTGCTAAAATATTCTGTGATGCTGTTGTTTTACTTGTAAACAATATTGAAATTGGAAAGCAATAGTAATAAATAATAAGTAAGCCAGTTAAACAAGTAGCAGATATTCTACATATTGGTTAAACAATATTTCATAAAAGAAACTTCTGCCTCCGTAAATTTATAAGATTTCATATTATTATTGTTATCATAAACTCTTCTATTTTTTCATCCATTATAAATTTATAAATTTTAATGTGAATATAAATGTAAATTAAATTTCATATTAATTTTACATATTTTGCGAATAAAAAAAGCAAATATAAGATAAGAGAAAAGCTATGTAAAAACACAAAAATATAAAGTATTCGGAGAATTAAAGAAAGAATTATACAAAAAATTTAAAAATACAAAATGATAAAGTGCATTTTATATATATCATGTCTTTCGAAACATTTCTTTCCAATAAATATATAAATATAATATCACATGATATTATCATCAAATTTATCTGTAGGATCTTAATGTGATTTTATTCTCACGTACATCATTCTCGTTATTTATATCTTGTATTTTTAATTTACAAATAATAGCAGTAATTAATACGGTACTTACCTGCAAATTGATTACGCAATACGGAAAGAATGCAGAACGATATAGAACAGGAGACGAGGTCGATTCTGATGATCCTTGTTATTATCTGTATCCTGTAGTGTGATGCGACCTCCTCACTGCCAAAAAAACAAACAACGAATAAAGCTAAAAAACTGAACGCTTCCTCGATACATGCTAATACCAGGAATTGATGGATGATAAAAATACTTACATTATTTTGAAATCATCAGTTGAAGAAAACGAATACGCTGTATTTGGGCGAAAGCGTCTGTTTGATACGAATCGAACGCGAAGTCACGAATTCAAACATTGTAAATCACGCACGTGATAACGGATCATGCGAATGTGAATCGCGACTATTACTCTCTCGGAGTGAGATATCGATGAACTATGCATTCAGCCGGTCCATCGGGAACGATATTCGGAACTTTGTGGTATCGTGCGATTTCTAACTTCGTCGCACACAGTTACCAAACAGCTACCTTTTAAATTTCAATGTAACCGTCCGCGCTATGCATCGACGCCATTTTGAATTCTGATTAATATCATATAATTAAGACTTCAATGGCACATAAAAGCTTAAGCAGCCCATTGTAAGCGATTGTAGTTGTAAGAATTGACCAATCACGATCGAATATAAGAATACGTATGTATAAGCAGAGAGTTTTCTTCTCGTTCAAAATGTCGGCGTGACTCGGATCGTCAGATAATTTTGATCATGTAAATGCGTATATGTCATAGCGAGGACTACGATACAAACTCGGTCGCGCGAGAATAATCGCGATCGCGAGCTGTGATACGACATTCGGAGAGTCAGACGCGATGAAAATTCCAACGTAACGCTACGTTTACACGACCGCTAGAAGGAGACGCGTAGTACCGCGAAGAGAGAAACATCTTTAACCGACTTCAAGTTCGGCGCGAGAAGCGAGAATGAGGGAGCGCGGGCGCGCGGGCAGGACTCGGCGCGGCTGGCTTCGTGAAGGGCCGAGAAGAGCCGAGTGCGGCCGAACGGTGACGGAGAAGGGGGGAGTCACCGCCGCCGCCGCCACCGCAGTCGTTCGGCAAGTGGTGGGGAGAGACGCTCTCTTGTCCCCTGCGCTCGCTCAGTTGCTCCGTCGCCGCCAAAGGGAATGTATTGCCGCGCGTTACCGTTCCCCTTGTAGTCGCGCCGCGACGGGTGTCACTCGCGTCCTCGTTATCCTTCACCATCGTCGTCGTCGTCAGTGTCGACTCGCCGCCGTTCACCTCGCCGTGATTTTCCATCATGGAGATTTGTAACTACTGTGCGACACGGTGAAGCGCGACGGCCAATTTCAAGTGTATACGCGCTGTGAAAAGCGTCTTTTCGTCGTATCGTACGATCCCGCGAATCGACGCGTAGCTGTGATCGCTCCGGGATCTCGTTCCCAGGATCCGTTCTCGAGGAAGTCCTTTGGAGATCCGGATAGCCGGACGGTGGAAAACTCCGAGAGAGCGTAACGCAACCGAAGATCGCGGCCGTCGGCAGAACGTGCCTCGGCCCGAGATCGCTCGATCAACATTCCGCGCCGCCTGGATCGTCCCGACGGACGTGTAGTTCTCAAATTCCCGGAAGTACCGAGATTGGAATGTAACGAGGCTCGAACCTCGAGCAGTGTGTTTTTTCGGTGTGACGGTGACAGTGAGACGCAATTTTTAGTTTTCGGTTTCTCTGCTTTCTGTGCGATGTGCTACGGTTTCACCGATCTCCGCATCCTCTGTCTCGTAAGTACCGTATAAAACGGCTTTTCCGACAATCTCGGTGCCTGTACTCTTCTCCGCGATCGTACTTTTTCCCCCATCTTTTTCCAACATTCAAAAACGACGGATGTTTTTCCGATTCACGGTGACGTCGCAGGTAATCGGAGCGCGCACCGTTGGCATCGATTCATGTCCAATCGAGATTTGAAATCGAGCTCTCCAACTCGGAGCGACGGGAACGGAATGTGGCGAACCGCGCGTGTTTACGCACACACGAAATATTTTCTCCCGTGTCCTATGAACTTCTGTGACGTGAAAGTGGAAAATGCGAAAGCGCTGTCCGACATCGGAGTACGTCGGTCGGAAATTGGCCCGTTAACGGTGAACTCGCCGGTGCGATGCGTTGCGTTCGTTTCGGAGCGAAGGACACTCCGATCTCGGACGCTGCTCTCTCGATCGCGGAAGCGTACAGCCGCCGATATATTTTTTTTTTTTTAGTGCTTTACTCTTCAATCTCGCGTGTGGAAAGTGAGAGATATCCTTGCCGGTGGAAGTTACTTCGTAGTGTTTCCCGAAAACGGAATTTAAATGTCAAAAATGTGATGGAGAATCGTATCGATGGAAAATCAAGGATTCATATTTGTTGCGAGCCGCGTCATCTCGACGCCTGGTTTTTGCAATCATTATTTGTTGACGTATCTGTCTCATGTGTCTTTATTAGTGTAACGTCCTATAAGCGCAACATAAACGGAGAAATTATCGTTATTTACGTACGTACGCGACATCGAATTTCGTGTGTCAGCTATCGATGAAAATTGTGTAGTGGAAACTCGCAATAACAAACGCGTGTGCGCGATTTAATTATCTAATGTGTGATGGAAATACAGAGAGATTTTAAACACGTTCTATTCACTACAGAGGGAATCAAATTTCTTCAAACGGCGCGTTTAACGTTTTTACTTTGTTCTCCTTCGACCTTGAAAATCTCGCTTTCGAATTTTCATCCGCGTTTAACTCGGAACGCGAACACGGTGAACTATAATTTCGGATTTCGCGTATCGGAGTTCGACGTTCTCTCGGAGCGGGTTAAACGGAAGAACAGAAAAACAAATGACCGACCGCTTCGAATCAGTCGTGCACTGCGTGTGAATTTACGGCAAAAGAGCAAATTCGACAGAAATCGCGAAAATACGATAGTTGATTTTACGTTTTTTGTGCGACAAAAAAAAAGTGTGCTCGTTTGAAGCGATAGGTTTGAATAACGATGTGACGTGTGTAGATCATTTGGAAAATCCTTAAAACGCGCACACCTTCGAATTCTTTGGGCAATGTGGAAAAGGATTGACAATTTGACGATTTTTTTGGACAGATGTGACGTGTGGATTGATCGAAAAATCTTAACCCTCTATCGGACTTGTGGAATTTTGCACTTTTTAACGGCAATCTGAATCTTTGAGAGCTTTAATACAAATTTATGTTGTTCTGGACTGTGTAAAATCTGGAAAAAATTCTTGCATGTACAAAAGTTTTACAATGAGTTTTTGCTATCATAAAATCCGGATTGCATTTTACTTACTTTTGTTTGACAGATTTAAATAAATTTATCTGCTAGAATTTATAAAAGTTGTGCCATATTTCAAGATTACATTTATATGGAATTTATTTTATATAGACAATAAAAAACATATAAATTGGGTAATACTATTCGCAGAACGAAATAAATTCTATGATTGTTAATATATCTGACTTTGGTATTAATATATAAAAATATATAAGAAGCTTCAGTGCAGTTTAGTACAATAAATAATACAAGACTTTGATGATTCACATTTTGTTTGTGAAGTGACACGTAAAATATGGTTTACACAAGTAGATGCGAATTATTGTATTTATGCGTAAACGCACAACCTTGAAATTTACAATCAAAACATCAACTGTGCCTTCAAAGTTCGCAACTTAGCCGGCGGAGGATTAAAAACGCGTGTACTTTTCAGAATTCTTTGGACAATATGGAAAGGATCGATAATTTCATTTTCTAGATAACATGATATAACATTTAAAATCTTAAAAATACGTGTTCTTTTAAATTCTTTAAATAATTCAAAAAGGATCGATAATTTCATCATTTTTTAATAACGACGTGAAATCATTTAGAAAATTTAAAAAAACGCGAATACTTTTAAATTCTTGGAGCATGTGAAAAAGACTGAAAATTTTATCATTTTTTATATAAGGATAGGTGTGACGGATAGGCGTAGATCCCTTGGAAAATTGAGACACGAGCACTTTTGAATTCTTTGAACACTATGAAAAGGATACTGACAATTTTAACATTTTTTAAGGACCGATAATTTCATAATTTTCTAGATAACGACATATTAATTGTTTGAAGACCCTTAAAAAACGCGACTACTTTCGAATTCTTCAGATAGTGCGAAAAGGATTGATAAAGGATCGATTTTATCATTTTTTTTTGGATGATAGATGTGACATATAAATTGCTTGGAAAAATCTTCAAAACACGTTATTTTCGAATTATTTGGACAGCGCAAAAAGGACTGACGTTTTGTAAATTGCATTAAAAATTTTTTAAAAACGTGAATACTTTTATTAATTTTTTGAGCAGTGCGTGTGCGATAAAAACTGATAATAATTTTATCATCGTGTCTTGTCTATCCACGTTAAATACGTGCGTCAATTTGCCTCTGGCTAGATGGTTATATCTGTGCGACAGATATAACCATCCGGAAATGTGGAAAAATTGAATTTTCTTAGTTGCCTGGTTGCGGAAAACATTGAATGAAAATGATAGGGAGCTGTCAGTTTTATCATATCTTGCATACGCGAGTTATAAATATGCGCTGACCGAGCCGTGCTATGTTTCGAATACGCGTAGAAATTACAAGTGGAATGACTTTAAATAATGTTGGTCGGAATCGACAGAAAATATTGAAAAACGTGCAAAGCTTTAAATCGGGATTATGGAAACGCTATCATCAATTCCGTCATATTTTTGTGCGTGGACTACAAATGTCGTGTGCATCACTGATTCCAGCATTAAATTCATATATTTCACCTACGCTGCACGTTTATGTAACGATGAATGCAATTACCGGGATAACAGAATTTTTTAAATTCGTCGAATCGCAGAGATACTATCGTTGATTTTACTATCCTTTTTTTTTCCACGAAAAGTACAAACATTCATGTGCTTTAACGTGCGACGTGTATGCATAGTTTAGATAACAGCGGATGTAATAAGCACAGAAAATGTAGAGAACGGCGAATTCTAAAATTCATGAGATCGCGAAAATGTGATTGGTGACTATATATCATTCTTTTCCGTCAGTATTTGTTCCGCTTTGATTTGTCTGTAAAAATGTTAAAAGGATCACATTTTTAAATTCGCAAGATCGTAAAAATATGACTGTCGATTCCTATAATAATAAGTATTCACGTCGATGAATACGCATTGAATTTGCGTATTTTCAATTGAGATGTTTGCGAAAAATTTGATTCGATATAAACATGAGAGTCTTTCCAGAAATATCGAATTTTGAATTTAACATATCTATTGTGAAGATATATTTGTCTTAATAAAAATTCTCATTCTAAGAAAAAATTAAATAATCATTTATGTTAGAAGAATCTGTGCAAATATTTTTTTTAGATACGCGTGAAATATTTAGATAATAGTCAATAATAATCAGTGACAAACATAGAAAACAGGAAATTCTTATATACGTATTTAACGTTTTACATTTTTCACTAGTGTTTTGTGTGAAAGATTAAATATCCCGATCGATATAATATTTGCAAGTTGTAAAAATAGTGTACTTAAGTTTCCAGTAAGTACATCGTAAATGATAATGTTGTGCAAAGAATTTAAAGTTGGATATAATGATGATGACTCATTAAATTTGGATAAATTCGTGAATCTAACCTGCAATGAATGTGGAAATCAGCTCGAAAAATGCTAGTTACGTGAGTTTAATTCCGTCTGTTGTATAATCGTTTACTGTTTTTCTTTTGTGCGGCGAGAAAAATTTATCGCGAGTGATAAGTGCTAACAAAACATTATGATGTTAAGTATATCAAAATTGTGTGTACGTGCACGATGTTTTTGTTAAAATTGGTGATCCGATATATTTGCGAGTCTCTCCACTTTAACAAGTGGAGGAAAATGTGAAAAATTCAATTTAAAAATGATAATGCAATCCTTGATTTTCCATCAACGATTTCTTCTTAAATTTACAATGCAAAATCGAAATCAATTCTAATCCGAGTGTGCTACTACTGAGCTGCTAGGTTTACTTTCCACGCGTGAATAAATCCGTGCTCCGTTTTCGCAACGTTTGTGACAGAGGGAAATCTCGGTAGCTGCGCGGAAATGCGGCCTTTGATTTTCAATCAGCAACTCCTCGCATCGAAATTTGATTTGTGTCCAATGAAAATAGAAGGGAAATGTCAATTCGAGAAAAGCGATGTAATCACGAGGGTGCAATTCTCGATTCTTGGCGCTTGAACTTTGCTCATTCAGATCTCATTTTACAGTATCGTGATTTATCGGAGTGTTATCGCGATGACAATTTCTTATTATAACACGTTATTAACTATGATATGCGCAATTGAAACAAAAATGCGTATCATTCACAAGTGCATAATTAATAATGAACTGCATGTCGTGCGACTTGTTAATAATGGTATATTGTTAGTAACAAAGTATCACATTTCTTCAAGGTTTGTCAAAATACCTATATATTACTGCGTTCAAACGTGACTTTGATCAAAACACGATGACAGGTTGTTTTATTCATACTTATGACTCAATTCATGTCTCAGCGTATATTGAAAATTTTCTGCATGGAAATGTAATCACATTTCTGCAAATATAATTACGTTTTTAAAAGTAAACTCAAATGTATCTTACATCTTGATTAGAAAGAGGTTCTTATATCAGCAGAAACTTATTTCAAGTTTCAAAAGAGCTGATGTATAAACGGCAAATGAAACTTGCGCATTTCGGCGCTTAATTGCAATGTGACTACCTACTGATGGACTGCTCTGAATTTCTAAGGATAATTCGTGACACGGCACAAGCGTCGCGATGTCGTGTCATTAAGCCAAAGATTACCGGGAGCGACGGAAGGCTCGCTTTGACGTGTCCCGCGGGAAGACCTTCTGTTTGGTCTCGTTTTACAAGTCAATGCTCAAAGCGCGCGTGCACGTTGCCCTGAGAATACAAACTAGTCTGTTTACACGAAAGTCCGCTCGCACGGTCATCGGCTAGCTTGCTTGTAAGTAATTTCTCGTTTGCAGCTTGCCATTTCGATAATACAATATAAAGAGCGTTATTGCGAAATGGATATCGAGCAATGTATAGAAATTTTAACAGAATTAATGTAGTAACGTAGAGACGTAATGGACTTCATAACGCATACTAGTATACCAAGTAAACATAACAGGCCTGTTCTTTTCAGCTAAAGTTTTTACACGATTTATCTTTCTTCCTTTTCTCTTTATGTCGAAGAGAAAAAGAGAAAAGATTAATATGAAAAAAGTTCGTTTAAAAAGAACAGGCCTAATTTTTGGATATTTTGATATTTTAAATGTTTATCTTGGAAAATCTCCAATACATTTGATTGTGTTATGTGTCTTAATAAAACATTTAAAATGTCTATTTTGTATCTGCTCTCTTAGGAGGAGAATATAAAATTCCTTGTGCAATATATAGTATTTTTATAGTATATAATCTATAAAAAACACATTGAGAAAAAAATATAGTCAATTTTAATAAATATTTAGTTGAATACTGCCAACTAAATTTACTTACAGTAATTACTGAACAAACAAATATTTGTTCAGTAAAAAAAAAAAGATTGTTAAATCAAATTAACATTTCTTGTTAATCCTATCAAATAAATATATCTTTATATTTGATAAATATTTATTAAAATTTATTAAAATTGACTATATTTTTTTTAAAATTTATTAAAATTGACTATATTTTTTTTCAGTGCGTACACTGTATATGTGAGGTCGCGTAGATAGCACTTTCTCATTCTGCTAAAACTGTCATCCTCTTATCTTGAAATACAATCCTTTTCGCTTAAAAATAAAAGTGAAAGAGGAGAATAGCGACAATTTATCGCGAGATCCATTTGATTCTAAACGTAGCCATTCCAGCGTCAGAAAATATCCATTTTCCCGTCCATTTCGGAGTTAGGACTTCTCTTCGAGTGCAGAAAGGGGACAATGTAAACGTACCTGCGCAAATCTAGGTGCGATTAGGGAAATTGTAAGCGCATATCCTCGCTTCATTTCGCAATGGGAAACGCGTTACGAATGAAATCTGGTTTGTGTTGCGGAAATCCACGTTCGATGCGATATACAGTTCGGTCATGTGCGCGATAGATCAACGTTGAACTTTGCGGCGAAACTTAAGGGAACATCGTGGCACCGCGAGCGCGTGGAATAAGTTACTGCCGCGCTGTAGCGGAACTTCGGCACAAAGTTCCTTGAAATTTAGGTGCCGTCGTTCGTGATAGAGAAGTTCGAGGGGAGCGGCTGGTGATTCATTTATATCAATATTGGGTGGGCGCGGAGCGATTAGGACTCCTTCCGTTGCGTCGGTATCATCGCACGCAATGCACGCACTCAACATTTACGTAACACTTTCCTATACTTGTCGACGTAATTCAGACATCGATCGCTGTAGTCCTTGACTGTCGAGGACATAATGCAGTAGGCATAATGAGAAGGCATTTATTTCATGTTTGCATGTTTTAGTAATATTTCATTTAATGAGAGACTTAATATTTCTGCGAAATGCTAGGTGAAAATAAAATGAATTTTAGAATAGTGAGAGAAATGGAGGTTTTAGCTGGTTTATAACTCATTTTGACAAGAAAGAATGATAAAAAAAAATTAAGGAATGGTTCGTAGAAAATTATATATTACCGTTATAAATATTATTTTAAATTATTTTGATATCTTTCTATTCTAAAAAATTAATCACGTTGAAAGAATGATTTTGCTGAAGTATCTAAAAATTTAGTTAGATACAGATCTGAAAATAATTTTATTGGATCATCAAAATAATTATGTAGGATACTCAAACTGATTGTTAGATTGATTGTTAAAACTTTTTGCAGCATTGTCATCAACACTTAGACATTTTACATAATTCGTGTAGATAGCACGGTTTGTTTTGCTATTTACATTTTGTATTGTACTTATATAATTTATGTCATGCGAAAACGTAGTTAAAATTAAGAACTAGGTAGGTACGTATATGAATATAGTAATTTCAATATTGTAAAACTCGTGCTTTGCGCGAAACACACCCGTTTATAAAAACTTCGTTGTAATTTTTCTTTAACATAATTCATGGAATAAATATTGTTATTAAAAAGTATGAATTCGAAGTAACAGAAGGTCGAAATATTGTTATATAACTTGCATATCAAGACAGCTTAATTATTTTCGAAATTGTATACATTTTCTCAGAGAGTAATTTGTTCTACCGTTAAAGTTTGTCTTAATCGCATTTTGTTCGCGAACTCGCGATAACTGTTTTACGACAGTTTATGAGAAAAACGCATAAGTGCTGGAATAAATGTCCTTCGTGTTTTTCATCGTCCCTTATTCCGGTCGCCCTTTTCTGATATCATTAATCCTTCGAAAAGAGAGGGGAAGAAACGCATATGCCATATGGCATACGTTTGTATGATGTGCTACAAAAAGTGTTGGCTCATTCCTGCGAGTTTGTGATGATATATAATTGATCGAATAGAACTAGTAAACTGCAACGAATGCATTTCAAATTCAAGAAATGTGCACTTGACCCAGTAACAGTCAGTTAAAATTACGAGTCGGTTTGCTTATAAATTAAACTTTATAAATCAAATAATTTTGGTAAAAAGATTACAAATTTCCGAGACAGCGAAACATTAAATTATTTCTTTATCAAAATATCTTAAAATTCTTATATTTTTAAATATAAATATACACACGTACAATATTGGGATAGTATTTCGTAAGAATTTTTTCATCAATGGAATATGAAAGCCGATTATTTTAAAATGTTATTGATGTAATATTGACATATGGTTTTCCATCCATCTATATTCAGTTGAAAAACATCCTTTCACGGATCATGCTTGGATCAAAATTCATCCTAAAATTCATTCTACAATTTTTTTATTCATTTATTTTTGCAAATTTTTATTTTACTATTCTACAAACAACAGCTATTTATATAAGTGCACATATAAACTATTCAGTCTCTGAGACTGATGGTCTCGAACTATTTTTGCAAATGAAATTTATAATAGTCTACAAAGAAAAAGGAAGAAGACAATTTTTGCGGTCTTTTTATATGCGAAAAACTACAATAATTCTCGTTTGCGAACAAAGAGTCATGAGAACAAAGCTGACGCGTATAATTCGACTTTTTGACGAAGTCCTCGAATATCTTACAAAAATTTTTCTGGCATGTAAAGCGTGTTATATCGTTGACGCATTTCGTTCTGTCGAACATTAGCATTAGTTTGTGTTGATTATGATTGGTAGGCAGAATGTACATGATAAATAATATGCCATAAACATAATGCATTGTTAACGAATCATGATAAATAGCTTTGTATAATGGAAAGAATAGTTTATTATATATTATATAATGTGACGATTCATATAATTAATATTTTATTTAAAACAATACGTGTCATCCATAATCTTCTGAATACCAATAAAAAATGTGTTACGATATTACATTTACAATGATTCAAATTGAATTGTAAAGCACTGATATGTTCTACAGAAAATAGTATAAAAATTTTCAATAGCATTGTATAAGTCAAGTAAATAACTCATACTGATTTGTATTGTAACTTGACATACTCATTAATACATTCAAGATATATTTCAATCATTCCATACGTTTTCCACTTCAATTGTCGATCTTTTCAAGATTTTCGTAAATGACCCTGTCAAGAATGTCACATTCCGTATTTCACTGTATTGTTTTATTCATTCGGAGATCCATTGCCGGACTTCGGTTTTTACACTTTCGCGCGGGATCCTTATGAAACATGCAGAGGACATCGTGATGAAAAAGTTGAGAAACGGGTGCAAGTGGCCAAGATATACGGGGAAACGGGAAATACCTGAGCGTGGTCTCGACTGATCGTATTTCTACATCGCCTTCGACATATTTACTTCATTGCCCGGGAAACGGATAGAGTTTTAATATCTCTTTGACACACGAAAGACGATCGATAGGTTGAGGACAGAAAAAGATAAAAAAAAAATGTAGAAAATTAAATAATATAGGAAAAAAAAATAAGCTGATGGGTTTCTTTAGTAAAGAAGTAATTAATTTAATTAACTTACAATTTCAGCGTTGGCAACTTTAAACTTTTAATTATAATAATTATTGCTACAAAATAAAATTTTAGTACTTCGTTTTTCCATAAATTGAAGAATTTATTATAAATTATGAAAAAATACTTTTACAAATCTGCTTTAAAATCGCAAAAATTCAAACTCTTTTATTATAATTTAAAATAATTTATATGATTTATATATATTATACATTATTTAACTTTATTTTTTTATTATGCAGATGTATGTTCCAGACTAAAAGTTGGGACTTTTTAAAAACTGACATTGGAATTACTTATTTAAATATTCATAACATTGTGTTTTTAAACAACTTTTTAGATCTAGCAATTGTTGTCGGATCTGAAAAATCATTGTTAAAAAACATTGTCAGGAATATTTGAATAAGTAATCCCAAAAATATTAAATTAAAAAAAATTTTCAAATTTTTGGCCTGGAATATGTAGATAAATAATCGGTGCGCTTTGTGCGAAATACCTATATTCTCTCCAAAATTTGCAACATTTGAGTTTAATAGTAGATGAGCTTTAAAATAAATCTTTTTTTATATTCGATAATATAGATAATATAGTACTATAATATATATTAAAAGTGATACTTTATTCAAGAATTATTAATGTAAACTGATAAATAGATAAACTGATAAATTTTATCATTCAAGAATTATTAGTGTAAACTGATAAATTTATTACAATATAGCGTGTTGATACATAATAGCCTTTCCACTCGGCTTATCGCGCATTTCGTCGTTTTCCATAATGAGCGGGCGTACTGTGCAACGGTTCTTCTTCTCTCGAGATTAATGAGTGCAACGACGCCACAACGGCTATTTCTTGCGCGTCTTTCCTATTCTTGCACGGACCGGGCTGGATTGAGCACGATCGTAATAAAAAAAGAATCGTTCGCCGGCCACCGCGCCGCGTCGTGTCAGGCGAGTGAGAGCTGTGCCGATAAACTTAGTAATGGCAGAAAAATTGCCGCGATTAAGGTCGAAAACACATCCGCGACCGCCATTTTCTCACAACACCTGCGAATTACGCGTAATTGCTGCCCTCCTCTCTCCTTCGTTGCTTTCCCCTTCTCGCAACCCTCATCTGGCTATCTGTTCATGGGAACACCGTAGCAGTTCATTGTCTAAGGTTGAGTAAGTAGCAAAACGAAGGTTGATGTTGGCATAATTATTGACATTCCAGTGATAAACAAACTTCTGTAAGCTTTTGCAAGAAATATAATGAACTAGAGAATTCACTATGGCGCATAATTTGTGAAAACAGTTCGGCAAGTTTGCTTCATTTTCTTTACCATTGTATATATTAACAATTACACATCTCGACAGCTTTCTTATTTAACAATAAACAAATTGATTTTAAATCTTGGAACGTACACAATCCATTTGTATTTCTACTTGAAATATTAATTTTTATTATGCATTACCGACACTCATATAAACATGCAATAATGTAAAGCAATATGTAAAGCAATATCGTTTAAAAAGTCAAACGTTTACTAAGTTTAAATGAATGTTATTTGATATGTTATCTCAAGATCATAAATATAATTTACAATAAACTGTTATGACATTAATAGAGTAAAACTTTAATAATTTGTGTTGTTTTGCGTTTTTGCTATTTCAAGCTTCAGGATATTGTAACACGTTATTCAAAAAATCCTGCTGTAAAATCAATTCTGGAATCAATGTAGTAATGAAAAAAAAACACTTTTTTAAATACATTAACGATTATATGTCTTACTCTATATTCGCTTCATTGCGACAGCAACGTTAATCATCATCATGTTGAATCGGAAATGAAGGCACGCGTGCAGGAAAAACCGCATACCGAATTGCGGAAGTTTCCGCGAAATTACAGGCTCAGCGATAAAATTTCTCCGTTCGTGGATCAATTGCCATGATCATAGCGGATCGAGGAATACTTTTCGCGCAGTACGTTGCTCTGCACTCGCATTATCGCAACCGATATTGTACGAGTTTCTCCCGTTGCGGATCGCGTAATTTGTAGCTTGGCGTTATGAGATGATGGACGGTTGGATGATTTATGATGTTTTAGAAAAATGCACTCGCCTTGCGAGAATCGTTGCGAACACGATAACGCGAACAGAATACGTCGCAATTATAATGAGAAAAGAAGAAAGAGAGAAAGGAAAGAAGCAAAAAAAAGAACTTAAAGACTTCTTAAAGACAAAGAAGAAAATATTTGTTTCATTATATTTGTTTATATTTACAATTTTAAGTATTTTAAATTGTAGTTAAGGCAACAAAGAGGGATCTTTGCAACGAAGCAAAATTATGCAGTCATAATCGATATTTTATCTACAAAACAAACTTACATGATGTATATGTGACAGAATATTCAATATCACTTTTCTAATTTTTTCAGTGTTAAAAACACGAAGAAGAATTTACATTATAAAATAATTACATTATATTTCTCGTTGTAATGTATAATCATGTTTATATCAAAGTTACATAATTTTATAATGAATTGTATTATTCTATTCAAATGTCAAAATTACATAATTATATATCAAATAGGTCGCGCGTCAAGAAATCGATTCGCGCTTGCAAAATGATCGTTATGAAATAATCAACGTATCATAGATGATAATAAATGATCGTTTCAACATGCTTATTTTCGCAATGAATTATAACGAGAAAATCTTAATGATCTTACATATCGAATTATATACGTTGTTTAATGGAGCTTCAACGTATCACGGTGTTATCGAAATTTTATTCGGTGTCGCAACGCTCGGAGTTATTACTGAGATAGCTTATCTCGCGCCTTCTTATGAGAAACTTTTTTCGCGTCGTATACCATCAAAGTACATCAAGTGATCGATATTTATCGTCAACATGAGTGTTGGTAATGCATAGTAAAGATTAATGACGCAAAATATTCTTTGTCGTCTCATTTCCTGAAGAAAGAGTTTGTAATAATTATCAAATGTTAAGTGATATAATTCCATTTGACTATTGTTCGGTTAATATAATCAAAAATAATTTTACTTTTTCAGTATCAATATTCAGTAGGTCATAATAAACATGTAACCGTTGTTTGGTTACAATACTTACTAAATATTTTTTAAATGTATGTGTGTGTGTGTGTGTGTGTGTGTGTGTGTGTGTGTGTGTGTGTGTGTGTGTGTGTATATATAATTATTTTTGCTTGTATTAACTAGATATTTAATTGGAATTATTTTACTCAATATTTTTAGTCTCTAAATTTTTTAGAGTGAAAATTGAAACAATCTTAAAAAAAAGTGAATGAATTTTTAATTTATAAGAGTGAATTGTCACTTGGAAGAGTGACATTTCACTCTAAAAGTTTTAAAGAATAGTTATTATAATCAGATTTTATTTTTAGTATTCTTATTAATTTTCCAATCACCTTATCAATCGAGTAGAAGACATTTTCTCGTTAAAATCTAATATAAAAAGTCAACTTTACTTTTTAAAATTATAAAGACAAACTTTTGGTTATTTTTTTCTTTATTAATACAGTTATTTTTTTCAATATTTGTAGCAAGGAAGAAGCAAATCGATAAAGAGATGAAAATTTTATTTATTATGCAGAAAAATAATATTGATGCACGTTGCACAGAAAATAAGTATAAAATATTTATATTTATATTTATATGTCCTTGACCGATTTACTGTTAGAAAGCTTATATTCTTCTAATAAAAATTCAATTGCGTGACATGCAATTTACAGTAACATGCTGAAGGGTATACAAGATATCGTGCGACAGATTAATCTTAGGTTACAGTATATTTTTACATTGGGTGCATTTACATTTTCGACGGACACGCTATTTTTATGTTTGCTTGATATTCTTGCATTTGCACACAGCTTTATAGTTTTTCTAGAAAGACATAAACTCAGGTATTTAAAGAACGATCTACATTCCAGATAACTTGATAATTTTTTCATATCATTAAATTGTGTATTTTTTTAATAAAATTAATTTTACAAAATAAAATTGAATCATAGTGAAATCTGTAAAGTACATTAAGAATGAATGAAGTGGTTTTGGCAAAGCAATTGTATAAATTGAAATGATGCGAATCACATTTCAAGGGATTCTTTTGCAGTAGTCACCTAGATGAAATCAATTCTCCTTTGCCTTTCATTTAAATTGCCCGTTTCTCTGCCACAGATCGGTGCTTTCGAGGCAAATGGCTTAATTAATTAGTCTTCTTATGCGGAAGCCGCGACGGAGCGATCGCAGGGTCGTTAAATCATCCGGTAAACCGCGGTAAAGCGATGTGCGCGCGTTTCTGCATATCTAATGCAAAACCTTTCGCTGCAACTTTGAGGGGTTAACTTTGGTATGCGCGATTGCAGCGTGCAATGTGCGCATACTTGTGTGCACGCGTGTGTTACGCATACGCGTGCACCCGCTTTTTCTTTCTCTCTTATCGGCATGCGCGCATACGTGGGTGGCGTGTTCACCAAGTTATGGTGTCCGCGCGCTTTTATGGAGCGCCTATAGGCGCGTAGTATTATGGAAGGTCTCGCCGTCGTCGTTTCGCGACGTCTGTTGTAACTCGCGTGCGTGTACGTGTACACTTTGTAGCGGCCGCACGTATGCCCGGCGTTCGCCGAGCAAATAACTACACGTGTCCAATTAGAAGCACGAAACTATTCGCGATAGTGCCCCGCGTGACGTGTAATTAACTCGGTGCTGGATGAGTCCGTAAGATTTCGTGAAGTTCGCGATTATTCTCAAATATAGCTCGTTGCGCGGACTGTCTGCCGTGACATATTGATTTTAGTTTTTTTTTTTTGTTTTTTGGGAGAAGGACATGATCGAATTAAAATGTTGTCATGAACTTCGCATGTTAAGGACTACGTTGAGTATATAATAATTACATTTACATTCGCGCGGTACGAAGTTTGCAATGAATATATATGCATGGAAAGAGGAGAAATATAATTTTGTAATATCCGTGAGTATCAGAATTAAGTTTATGTATAAATTTAAATGTAATATTAAAATATTTTAAACATTGTCGTGTTATGTCGATGATAATCGTCGTGATAAACTTATATTTAAACTTTATTCACACATTTCACGTAAATACTTTAATTCATGATATGAAATAAGTCTAATTTATAGCATTAACATGCAACATTAAAGGAGATGATGCCATTGAATGAATAAAAGCATTATTTATAAACAATGAAATAATTTTTCACTACACAGAATACATAAAGAATTTAAAATTAACAATAGAAGAACGAAGCAAGAGATATTCTTGCCGTAATTTACTTCTTCCACCGAATTAAAAGCTATGAGTATTCGATCCCCTTTACGATTACATTTATCTAGAGCTGTTTTACAGCGAGTAGGTAAACGCTCACGCGTGTATCTCTAATCTCTTCGTTCGTGCGCTTATCGGTCCGTCACAGAAGGGGGTGACAATAAAATACTCGCCTAATCTTACCTTTAAAAAACGGATGTTTCGTGCGAAAACGTGTGCGTCCTCGTCACTCTCGAGGGAATGCAACGCAACTCACATGTTCCGCGCTTTTTCGTAAGCATAATTTGCGCGTAATTATCGCAGCCAGTAATATTCCTACCCGCGATAAACCGTTTACATGATTAATAGAGACCGGTATTTCGCAAGCCTACGGCACTCTCCTCTTCTTTTCTGAGCAGCTCGCTGCCGCACCGCGTATACTGGGTGGCCTGTGAAAACCGCGTTGTTTTTTTTAAATCTATAATGCGTTATTTATAATTTCTATCTTTGGAGTAAAATATATAATTTAGGATAATTATTACTATTTCCACATTGCAGATACTAATCTGATAAGATAATTTCAATTGATTGAGCAGATTAACTAAAGAATTCAAGGTGAATTATTGAAGTAATAATTTGTATTTGTAATAAAAGAAACTCATAAAATGTATTTAATCATTAAATATTCAAAATAGCTCAGATTATTGAAACACTTTCTAAAAATAAATTTAAAATTGACTACATATTTCATATAATTAAAAGCAGACTGTTAATTTTTAATTTTCAATATTAAATGCATGAATAATTAAATTTTTTACTCATATAATGTCTGTCTAGAGATAAGTATGGACAATTATAAATTATTTATATTCTTGAAATTATATTCAACACGATAGTATATTTCTAATTTATTTATCAACATATTAATTTTCTCATGTAGTTTTTATTAAAACAAAATTAACATTTGACTTATCTATCGACAAAAGATGGTGGTAGATGATCGCCGGACACCCCGTATATGCGCGTATGTATATGCATGCTACGCTCACACGCGTATTGCTGGACGTACACGCCCGCGCGCAGGACCGCTCTCGCTCGAGGTATGCTATTATCATAATTGCCGCCAATAACGGCCCCGTGATTGGCGCACTTCACGCTTTCTTGATGCTCCTTTTCGGAAGTTTTGCATCCTTTGGCCAGGTTACCCCGTTCGCTTCGCCTTTCTTCTCTCCTTACATCTCGTTCTCCTTATTCTCTCTCTCTTTCACGCGCGCAATGGCAATTCTCTTATACGTTTACACGCGTTTCCAATGGCAATCTGTGACTTTGAAATTCCTAAGAGGTGCACAGAAAAAGGATGACACGTAGGGAAAAGCAAAGTCTCGAAAATGAATGGAGAGCGATTCACGAGGACGAGGTCGGACGTGTGCGACATTTCTCGGCCTGTCTTTTCCTTTTCCATCTGATCGATCGATGGAAAATGTATTTTGCATGGAAGCGAGAAATTTGAATGAGCCTCGAGAAAGTCTGCTGCTAAGGTGCCTTTATCTGTGAATGACGACCTGATCATCTCGTGTATGCTGCAGTGGTCGGTTGCAAGATTCGACTTGATTTTCATATCGATGTCTACTATCCTTGCGGTTATTGTCAAGCTAACATGTGTTTTGTCTTAGGAGCGACCGTGCTATGAATATAATAGGATCGAAGATTTAAGGAAAAAAATTCAATGAAGGTAGAAGATCTCTTATCATATTCATGATATTGCCATTCCTGAAAATATCGTATCTTATGTCCAGTTTCATCAATGTAAATTAATTTTAATCTCGGTTCAATTTCTGTTCATTTTTTTTAAATTTTTCTAGAATTATAAATACATTGGTGGAAATGAACATTAGTTACGAATGCAGCGACTCGTCAAGGCAGTGAATGACAAGAAAAAGGTAGTGGACGTTGATACAAAATCGAGTCGAAAGTTATATCCGAATTTGATCATTGCTGTAGAACGTTTCATTAATTAAAATATTGCGTTTTTTTAGACAGTTTTATTATAGGAAAGAGGAACGGATTACGACCATCGATAGATTAGCGCGATTGATAAACGAGCAAATTCACAACAGGCGGATATTCAGCGGACTTTGTAAAACTCACGTGCGATAAACCACGTGCTAATCACGGCGATGTGTCATCGAGTTGCACGTCAAAAGTTTTAATCCTCGAACATCGGAGAAAGAGAGAGAGAGAGAGAGAGAGAGAGAGAGAGAGAGAGAGAGAGAGAGAGAGCTATTGATCGATTTGTTACATCTGTTAGTATGAGTAACGTCTAGCAAAGTCAGGGTTCTCGTACATATAGAAATGCATTCGTGCACGATGAATCCTATCAAAAGCGAGCTGCATCGAATGATAGATCCTGTTCGAATTAAACGCAGTAAAAAAAATCTAGTTTTTACTAGGCGGTACGAGTGTAATTAAAAGCATGCGTAAAAAAAATCTGGTTGAGAGGGTTTCGTGGTTCCCTTTATGCAGTTGCTCTTTTGAATTGTTCACCGAGGCGTATGAAGTATTTTGCACGTTATTAATAAATTTTTATTAGAATTTAGTTTATAATGTTTTGTAGAGATACTGCTATTGGTAAAAATTTAATATTTTAAAAAATAAAATAAAATTTCAAATAGAATATAATTCATTATATTCTATTTCTATTAGAATTGGAATCTATGAAAATTATGATGTTATATTTTCTAATTTTTTAATTTCTAAAAATTTGATTTTTTGGATTCCCATTATTATTTCAAAAATAATACATTTAAAAAACGTGATTTTTTAAATTAATGCTATGAATGAGCCAGAGAAACGTTATCTTATCACAATCATCAAAAGTGCACTAACATAATTTCATACAAAATCAAAATGAAAAAAATCGTCGGTAAAAAAAGATGATCTAAAGGATTGTGAAACAATCCTGACAAAAATGATAAAAATATTTGATCAAATTAAGAATATATTCTTTTCACCAATATTGTTTGATTAATCAATTTTTTGATAAGTTAGAAAACCAGATTTTCTCTTTTTTGGGGGAATTTTTTTTTCTTTTTAATTTTATCACTTTTGAAATAAGGGAGCAATATGTAAATAATACAAATTATAGAAACTCATATCTTTCATAAAATTCAATTTTGCATTGCGCCGTCATAATTTGCATTCGCACCAACCACACATATTATTAAGCAGCGAAAAGATTAATTTCATTCTAGTTTGAGGGAAGTTGCGATATTGCGTGCTGCGCGATAACACGTCCAGCACCACGCGCACTTTATGTCGCAAACGCCACCGCGCCCCGTAGCAAAGTGGCTTTCGACGTGAATGCAGCTGCACGGAGCGACATACAACCTTCGGCGTTTTCCGTGCGCACCACCGACACGCCGACACGCTCTTTCAGGTCGCCGAAAGGCAATATCGACTGGCGAGATACGTCCATACCAGACGTCGTCGCCGTTGAATCTTGCGCCGAACTCACTGGCTCCATTACCAAACTGTCAACGCGCGCTTGGCGCTGTTAAGCGGGGACCATGTGAATTTCACCGTACAAATTTCCCTGCTCCACATCAGTTCAGAGATCGCTAATTCGTACGGACTAAAGCACACAGACTTCCATATTGTAAACTAGACCGCTAACGTTCCTTGTTTAATGTAGCCCCGAAGTCCTCATTTACTCGCCTTCCGAGGAAATCGTTCCAGTTCTAGGAGTTGCACGAAGTGTGATATTGTGTTCTCTCCGTGGTCCACATAATGCAAAATCGTGCTTGGCCCAATCTCTTTGAATAAATAAATGGAAATAAATAGCCACGATGAATGTATAGTAATGAGACATTAATTAAACAATAGTAATAAAGAATTAATTAAACAAGAGTAATTAAGACGAAATTTAGATAAATTGCGGCATTTCAATGCTCTATTTCTTTCTCTTTTTCACTAATTTAATTTTTTTATTGTTCAATCGATTGCTTTATATACATAATCGATTTATTGGACTTGTACTCGTAAAAATGCGACTAAAAGTGACAATTCTTATTGGCGTTACATTTCCATAACGTGACTCATGAAAGTGTAAAGAGGTAATAAAAAGGGTCGTTGCGTATCCGTGGTAGTTGGGGTGATTGCAGGGCGTAGGTTAAGTCCAGAATGGAAAGAAGCGGGCATTTCAACGGATTCTGAAGGGAAGGAAAGCGTGTACGCGTGCTGCGTGATTACGTGCAGTTACAAGCCCCTTAAATCGCGTAAAAGATAAAACTTGCTTTACATTAAGCGTGCCTTCTGACAGAAGTGCACACAATCCCCATAAATAGTTAGCCTCCACCTTTCTCTCGCTTCTTTTCTTTTTGGTTTTTTCATTTGCCATGAAAGTCACCAAAAGATTATCGATTTAACGTAGGTCTAACAATAAGTATATCTCCAAGTATCGATGTTATCGCCATGTCACTTCTATAAATAAAAAGAAGGAATGATTATTAATGAATGTCTGAACGGACATTAATTCCTAGAATATGATTTGAATGAAAAGTTTTACTGTTTAAAAACTTAAAACATGATATTTGTTAGGAATCTTTTCCATTCGACATCAACATCATTTTTTGAAATAAATTAATTTGATTACAAAATAAAATTTCTATTATTAATTAGAAACATCACGCATGTTTTTAATTAACATTGTAATAGCCATAGGATTATGATTCATGACGGAAATAGTTAATACTCGGAGACGGTTTTCTCGGTCCAAGGACGACGAGTGTCTGTCTTAATGAGCTATCGCAAAAATGATGACGTAGAAAAAAGCGAAATATTTATATCGCGGATGTACTCTGACAAGATAATCGCAGGCGGACGATAAAACGGAATATTTATTTCAATTTTAAATTGCTTTGCGTGTATTTAATGAGGAAAGAAATAGCCGCAATGCATTTGTTTATGACGATAAATTCTCGTTTATCGTCGATCCGTTGCATATAATAGAGCCGTTTCATCGATTACAGCAATGATATGGAAGAGGTTAAGAAAGGGAATATATGTATATAT
>NW_017259336.1:3210687-3215511 GCF_001594045.1 Atta colombica | reverse complement strand
CACACACAAATATATATATATATATATATATATATTAAAAAAGTAATTATATTATTATTCTCTGCAGATCGACAGTATTCGATTGCGGAATGAACGATAACAAATGTTTCCATATTGGTAGACGGGTTTATTTGCCGCACGACGAAAATGTAATAATCTATAACAAATTAATTATATTCTTAAACAAGCGACCGAATATTATTGCCACCACTGTTTATTATTGTTTGTATCATTAAGCTGGCCGTATATACGCGAAGCTGCCACGATGAAACCTTCAATTTAACGAATCACTAATAAATTCGCGTAATTCTGTTGCGAACACGGTCGACAATTACGATATAATTGTTATTTCATTTCCGTCCGAATAAACTAATGAAAGATTCAATGCCGTGCTGTGCCTAGCAACGGCCTCGCTCGATATCCGGTTAATAAACTGAATTTTGCTTGAACTTTACAATTTCCAAATTTTATTCTCGAAATGTCGAGAATCATACAATTTTCGTAAATAAAAGAAGTAACGAATGTATAACAATTATGATAAATTATGATAAAATTTACCGTAATATAGATGAAATGTTAAACTACTAATTATGTTCAATATCTATTATAAATGTAAGAGCACATTTCTGATGCATTAATTCTTATGGAAACTCTTGCAGAAAGAAATCGTCCACTAATAAACAGATCGTTTAATTATGAAATGCGATGTATTATCGTTAATTTTTTATCTTTATTTCTATTTTTCTTATTTTTATTGAAACTGTGTCGTTCTTAAAATAAAGTTAAATTCAAATTGATGTCAAATGAGAAAATATAATGAAATTAAAAAATACTGTTCCTGAATGTTATTCTACCAAAGAATATAGGTCGATATATTAAATGTTTCATATCTTTTTTTATTCATCCATATGATTTTTCTTTAATTTTGTAAACTACAATAAAAAGTGATATTATAGTATCACGCAGAGAGATGTAAAAATAGATTTTTATTTTTTGAAACATAACATTCTTTGCAACATTTATGTATTTTCTAAAGTAAAAGTATACTAATAATAATATTCATAAAAAGTAAATTAGCTTACATTGAATACAAGGTAAAAATTAACATAAAGATTGTATAGCTGCATAACAAAATTACATGTAGTAAGGTTAAATTCGAAGAGTTGAAAACGACATTTTCACAATGCTCGAATTTGCCAGCGATTAGACTTGTTGATATTAAAATCGTGTACACATTGATATTAAAATGCTGACTCAAGTAAATCGTTAATTAGTCGAAAACAGCACGGACGAGATCCAACGGATTCCGTTTTATTGCCCAGCGTAACAAGCACGGTATAACGCACGGTCGTTTCTAAATAAAATTAGTGTTCACCAAGCGCCCTTCGTTTACGTCGCGCCGGGTTGTGCAAAGCGTATCGAGAAGGGTTCAACCCCTTAAGGATCGCGCGTGTCGCGAATTCGCTACCAACTTTGCGGAGCTCTTTTCTTTTGGATCATGGTACTAAATGTAAAGTAATAGATAGCGGATGTTAGTAACGATGGTAAACGTAATATTTCTTTAATAATTGATACCTTAATTACCTTGTATACTTTAAATTACGATTGCTATTGTTGAGATTAAAAAATATTTATGAGACACCTACTATTTTAACGTGACATTTTGTAAGTAATCGATGCATTAATTGTCTCGTATACTTTACAGTTGCTCCATTGCTGTTGTACGAGATTAAAAAAATATTATTCACAAGACTGCTATATTATCTTCTAAATCGATCAGGTGACGACGTAAGCTGAGATATAGCACTACTCATAGTTTTCGTATCGTGGTTTCCCGAGTAACAGAAGCAGTGGAGATGGGTCCAACGATTTTCCCGATCAACAAACGTGTTTACACGCTTAACGATCGTATCTTGCAGAGTGGAAAGAAGGTGGTGGGGTGGCCGTTCTCGCCGCCGGCGGGAACTTTGTTCGTTCCTGTCTTGGGAAATATCGCGGAAGGAACATCTGTGCACTCGTTTCTTTGCCTCCCCGAGGATCCTACGGCGTAGACGGGCAATAAACCATAAGTCGGTGACGGCTTGAGGAAAACTCCTCGAGAGCTTGTTTCCTGCATTTTCTCTGTTCGGCCGAGAGGCGCTCAGTCTGTAAGAGACGGCCCTCTTCCCCGCTCTTTTGCCATCTGTATGAGCGTCGTGCTCTCGCACCCCCGCTTTTAATCGTTATTGTCCTAATGTTACTGTTACGACGCATTGTGGCACATGGTGGTGCTCTGTTGCTTCCACAGGATCGTCCCTGCCTTCTGAAGGATAATCCTGAATTTCGTATTATAGCCGCAATTCGCACAATTCGCTGCGTTTCGCATTCGACGACCCTTCTCGTCCCTTTGCTACTCCTTCGATGCTATACCCTCATGAGCCTACTTTTCTGTCCCTCGTGACGATTTTACGCCATTATGTTTACTCGATGTATCTTTAAACTCTTGCACTAGCGATTTATGAGATGTTACTTGAAAGAGGAATTACTGCGCTAATATAAAAATTAATTAGAGGTTTATTATGTAATAGGATTCGAAATGAAGGTTTGTTTCAAGCAATTTTCCTTCTCCCTCTTCCTTTTCTTTTTATTTCTTGAAAAAAAATTATATTGAATTATATATTCTTGATATACAGAAGAAACTCGTACAACCGTTATAGTTTCGAGAACTGTGCGATTAATTTTAATTATTCTGATCTCAAATTTCTTAGATTCCAGAGGCTTTTAAATTTATTTCAAGTATGACCCGCTTCCCTTTGCGTCTCTCCTAAGAAGGTATAATGAAGATAACTTTTGAAATTTTTAATGAGTACCTATATAAAACGAATCATTTCTGTAATCTATGTTAAAAGATAAGTAATTTTTTTTATCTGAAACATTTTTTCTTAAAACCATTATCTTCAAAAGTTACAAACACACAAGTGCAAGATGACGGAAGTATAAGTTTAAAGTTTAGAAAGAGACGATTTGATTAAATCGAGGTGAAAATAAAAGTAAAGCACAAAATAACATTATAATTTACTTTTTTATTAAATACTGAAAGCGTTGACCATTTATTTGAAAACATTTACGGATAAACGAGATTGTAAAATATATAAATAGAAATTGTTTTCGAAATATTAAACTGTAACGATTTATGTGAGCTGTCTTGTATATTTTTAGTAAAAAAAAATTCTACAAAATTATGCACCTTGTGCATGCAAAATTGAAATCATAAATAACAAAGATTATTTTGGAAAACAATATAGATTTAATGACAAATGCAAAAATAAATTTGGAACAATATTGAAAAGAAAGTAGTTTAATAATAGAGAAGAGAAGAAGAGTTTAAAAGAACAGATTTATTTAAAAAATTTAGGAGACACTTTCGAAAATCATACAAACAGTCGGAATATCAGATATCACATTTCGATTAACGTGATGCTGTATGTATTCCACATTCACGCGCATATATACACACAAAGGATGCATATCCCAATGCGTGATTGCAAGCGCGATCGGAGATAACGATCCTGAAACGCAAGAGGGTCCTTTGAGAATCACGTGACATCTGCTAAGGGGTGTGGTGTAGAGATGTAATGGTACCATATTACAAGCGTCAAACCGCATGATGCTGTCTCGAAGCGACGGCCATTGTGATTGCGATGAAAGTCGCGCGTGACCGAGCAGTTTCGCTTCGGAAAATTCGCTTGTTTGTATTTGGAAAATTTGTCGCTATATTTTATCTAATTCTAGCTTTTTTTGTTTATATATTTTTTCTATTTATATACTTTATACATAAAATTATTCTAAAATTTCAGTGTCGAATTTCATTATTTTATTATCTATTTGTAACTCTATCTCGATATACCAGTCTATTTTTTTCTCTCCTTTCTTCTAATACCTGCTGCTTCCCGGAGCGACGAGTACAGGGTGACTCTCGGAGTTGTAATTTGCATAAATTGCGCGCAACGGCTTTCCTACGAAGAAAATGCATCGATGATGCTGCATATACACGGTGCACTCTCCGAGAAAATTTACGTCCGCATGATAGGCGACAAATCAACGAACGTAGCTTTGTTTATTGCTTCATAATATTGATAGGGAAAACGGTATTTTTACACAACTCGAACTTTATGACGTTATACATCGTATCGTGTAAGAGATAACTGGAAACTTGATGCTGCATCCATATCATAAGAAAAACTTGCAACTATTCGTTTCTTCAAGGTTTCTACACTTATATAATCATAGCATGCATTCATTTCCCATTTAAAATCGATTGAAAATCAATTACTTTCTCGATAACCATCTTATTTCGCATTTCTTCCAATACAAGTAATATAACGTCTTTCCTTTTTTTCGGTCATTTCGATTTAATTGCGATACCGATTTAAATCCGATCAGGATATATCAGAATGATGATCATTCTTCCTATTAGTGCTTTTTGTCGCAACGTCGAGCACTGTGCACCATGTAGGACTTCGCTTCGTGCATGCCTCTTGCTCCGAAGCAGGCACGAGCTCATTCCCTCTCCCTTTTAAACGATGATGACGAGACGCTCTTGCGTCGTCAGGCGGAAATTTAATTCAGTCACAAGTTGTGTTTGTAATGGAAGAATGTAATGCATTGGATCGTAGTTCCTTCGGAAGATATCTTGTCCGTCGTTTCTCAAAGGAACGATATTAATCTTCGTCCTCTGTCGCGAAATGGTTTCGCGGTCTGATTAATGTTGCGAATTAGTATGGAAGGATACAACAATGTTACATTACGTTATAGAAATATAAACGTTCTGACTCTTTAATTTTG
>NW_017259336.1:3206430-3210587 GCF_001594045.1 Atta colombica | reverse complement strand
ATATATCGAGAATATTAATTTTGAAAATTTTAGTTCTTTTTTGTTTACATTAAGCTTTTTGTTGTATTAAGCTTATATAGTCATTTATAAATATGTAAAGCCGAAAAAGAGACGAAGAAAGAAGAAGGACATTACATTATTTTTACATTTAAAAATAGGAGATTGAAAAATGATCGAAGACCACAACGATTTTAGTTGAGCTATTCGCTTAACCTTTTTCGAGAAGCATTATTTATCTTTGCGAATTCGCACAGTCGTCTATCATTTCTATCGGATTCTTAATGTGTTAACCACGAATCGATTTATCCGGCGTGCAGAAGAGAAGAAAAGAACACCGCGAGATCTCTATCAGAACAATGGCGATAATAACGATTGGATATTTATTGTCCAATCGAGTTGGACGATCGCGGAGAGATACTCGAGCAAAAGGGCGCGTACTCTTGCATTCCCACTGCAAGTTGCAGCCATTTTTAATTCCGTCGTGCGGAGTTCTTAATTCCCTGCTGCTGCTGTTGCAGCTATTCGCTCGCACATCGCGTTTTTCGAATTATACTCGCGTCGCATATCTCACCGGCGGGATCTGTCCGTCGTTATTATTATGCTCCTTTCTCCGCGGACCCCTCCCCTTCCCCCCTTCCTTCTTCTGCTCCTCATATCCCTTTGAGTTAGGCCGTAAAGCGGGGCCGGTACGCTCAGAAATCCTTCGCCTTTGTTCGCGCGCGCTAGTAATAAAAAGACTGCCCATTACTATTATTGTGATCGTTGTTGTTATTACCGTCGTTATTAGTAAGCGAGCAAGAGCGAGCGAGCGAGCGCTGAGAATTTCACGGGTTCTTCCGCAGCATCAGCCACGTGAGCCATAAGAATCGATCGACACACGATCATGCTCGATGTGCTGATTTTTTTCCTTTTCTTCACTCTGACAAGAAAAAAAGCTGCAATAAATCTAATTATTGCGATTTGATGATGAAGATTCAAAAACTTTACAAGTGTGACACTAATTGTCTACGTTGAACTGTCATCCATGCTCGCAGAGAACTTTATCGTTGTTTGACTTCTCAATTTTTCGTGAAAGTTTCATTTACATTGTAGTGATCAGAAGTTGTTGTTTATAAAAATTTTATAAAATTTCTATCGTATTATATAAAAGGGATTTATGAGGGAAGTAAAATTTCTTTGGTATTAAATAAACACGCATTTTTGTGTTCGCTCAAATTAATTTTACGCGAAGGATTTATTATTGAAACTGAAGTATCAATTACGTTTCTGTGGAAAGTTCTTGGCGGAATGAAATCACCAGTTTTTCCAGTGATAATAGGAAGTTTTTGTATAATAACGTGAATCCAGATACGGTAAACGCTATAGTCACGTTATCCTTTTCTTAATTAGTTGTTAAAAAGAAGAGGTAACCTGACCTTAGTGTTCACCATAACTGAATAAATGGTATTGTAAAAACTTCCTAATACCTATTGGTTTTTTACGCGAATGAAATAACACGATCGGTTGGACGATGGCATGCAGGAGAAGACATATCGGAGGCGCGAATATGCCGTTCTTCTTGGTAGCTCCTTCAAGGGACGGTAGTTTCCGCTTTATGCTCGCAGTGCCTGCGCGATCGCGAGCTAAACTTGAGCTACGGGACGTGTAATTTCGGCCTTCTACTTGAAACAGGTTTTACGTTCGTCCCTGCAGGGTTACCGTACAGCTCCCAGGGTTGTACGCACGGCCGAGCGTATTTTCTCCTGCCCGCAAAGTGTAAAACGAGACTAACTTTCCGTCGGTCGGTCGGCAAAGTTGCAAGGATACATCCGTCATTTATTAGTAGACATTAATAATTTCCATACTCGCGAGACGTAATTACTCGCCAACGTAATTATGATGATAAGCGCGTGGTTTACAAAGTTCCTTGCCTTTACATTGGAATTCTCTGTGTTTTTTCTTTTGCTTCCCATTTCTCATCGTTTTCTTTCTGTATTTGTAATTTATATAATTAAAAAAAACTAGAAAAATAAAACGCGAAACAATAAATGTTAATAGTAAGCGCTTAAACGTTTAATTGATAATTGAAAGTTTAGCCTAGACTTAAGTTATAATAATTTTTTCGAATTCTCAATTAATTGTTATGATGGTTTGCGCTAAATGAATTTATCTTGTAATACATTGAGTTTTAATTTGATCCAAAATCACGCACACTTTGTTTTTTTAGCAGATTTGAATTTTATAAAGAATCAGTGCGTTTCCGAAATTGCAGCAACTTTAATCACTGATGGTATCTTTACGATAAACGCGGTCTCTGCAAGATACTGGAAGACGAGACTAATGACAGTCGCCGTGTAATAGAGGGTATCGTAAGTTTGGCGAAGTTTGACTTCGGGAAGAAGTTCCGGAAGCAGTGAGAGGATAGTTTAAGCTAACTTGGAGCGCGATGAATCAAGAATGCGTCACGTACATTCATCGAGGTTCCATCCGACTTTCCTCCTCAGGGATTTATTTCTCTCCCAGATTCCGTCGTTAATCCCATACGTCCAGTCTACGTTTTTTTCTTAGCGCAGTTGAAAAATGCGAGATGCTTTGTTTGAAATCTTAGATCTCCATTCTACTAATAGAAAGATTTATTTGTAAAATGAAAAGAATTGTATTAAGGATTATACTCGTATACGAACCATATTTTTTAGCTTTAATAATTTACAAAAGATTCTTATATTTATATAGTTTTGTATGAGTGAGAAATGCACACGTTTCTTTTACTATAATATGTAATCAACAGTATACAATACATATATAAGTTTACAATATGTAATATGCAATACTTTAATTTATATTTATTGAATATTTGATTTATGTCTTTTTCGTTAAGTACTCTGGAAGTAATATTTCAATATCGATTAATATGTGGCATTACGCGAGGCAAATCAAGATTTGCTACGTGATAAATAAATTTCTCTATTGTCCACGCAAGCAGAGAGATAATAATTTTTCAACGAAGCAGCAATATGCAAATTGTTTTAACAGCGCGACAAGATTTACAGTGCACGTGATCCGCAATGCGAGATTTGCAATTGTGATTCATACGAGTGTCCTTGCAATGTTTATAAAATCACTGTAAATAATTAGTTGCCTCTCGCACGGAGAGCCAACAATAACGATCGGGGAATATGAATCGGTAGATACCGATCGCGCTCAAAGCCGCGGCACTGCGCTGCTATCTCGGCTGCATCGCAAAAATCGGATCTCTCGACTAGCGAATTTCTCCTTCAACGAACGTACCGAAGATCGCATCGATCGATAACGGCGACGGACAATTAGCTGTTTCTCGATATCGAGCGGGGGCGTAAGAGTGGACCTACGAAGCGTGATCAAGGGAAACGGCGGTAAGGGACGGAGAAAGCGGGCAATGACGTGTTCGGTAATTAGCGTATTATGCATTCGGCCGCGTTTGATTTATCGGGAGCCTCGAAGGGGAACAGGATGTGCCCCCGGGGCGCACCCAGGTTCATCTCACGCAAGTGCCCTGCTTGCCTGCCTATCCTCTTTCCTTTCCCCTTCCTCTTCTGCTGAGCCCTTCTCCTTCTGACACGCATTCCTCTTCGCTCCTGTCCTTCCATCTTTTGATCTCAGTGAGAGGAAAGGGTCTGGCAGTTGCCACTTTTCTTTCCTCTTCTTGCTTCTAGCTTTTTCTCTTTTGTTCCCAGAGTATTTCCTGAATCTTCGTTTTTTCATCCTCCTTCTATTTAGTCTATTTAGTCTATTTCTCAATGGAATTTGCGAGATCAACAACATTCCTCTATACAGGCAATCATTACTTTATAAACCCTAATTTTAAAATTATCTGTTTATTATGCTTTGAAAAATATTTAATAACGTTGTAGAAAATGTTTCTACAAAATATCTTCTATGCAAAATAAAAATATTGAAAAGATTCAAAGAACGATGGCGAAACTTTTATACTTATAATTTTTTTTTGAAATAATTGAAATCATGCATTGCATTGCATTTAAATTTCATTTGTTAATGAATTAATCTACTCTTTCCAATTTGTCTCTAGCTTCCCGCTTCATTTGTCGCAGCTTTTGAGCATAAATTTTTTAGCATTGGAATTTCTTGTTCCGTGTGTCTATCGTCATTTTTTTTTCTTTTTATTCTTCAATTATTTCTTT
>NW_017259336.1:3205652-3206330 GCF_001594045.1 Atta colombica | reverse complement strand
TATATATATATATATTTTTCAATTTTTCATGTTTTGCTGGTCTTTTCCTTTCTTCCTCTCTCTTTCTCTCTCTCTCCTCTCTTTTATTTTTTTTCCGTCCTCGGCAACATGACCGCCCATCCTTCTCACTAACGCATGGAATCTCTCTGCCCCGCCTGTTCATCGCAATTCTCCTTTCCTCCTCTATTCCGTCGGGGAGGCTTCTCTTCCTACCCTTTTTTCCTTCTCTTCGTTCTTACCCATACCTTCCCGCTATTATCCGCTTTCATTGGCCTTCGGTGCCCCGCCGCGGCAATAGTAGAGAGCGGCTCCCTTACCTTCACGTCTGGGGATAAGTACGGGTTTGTACAGGGTATCCCTGAGTTTCAACGACGCGCCGAGTTTTCGATACCGATCCGCCATCGTGCGATCCTCTACGATCACGATTTATTCGGTGCCAATCTACCTGAGTGTGCAGCACTTCATAAATAGATAGAGTGATTGGTTTCGACGAATTTCCGTTTGTCCATTATTTCCCAGTTTCAGATATTACCTTTAGTATTTCCGTTATTAAAATATATCTACGTGAACTTTGACAATATTTAATTTGAATATTATCACACTTTCTTCAATTTTAAATGCTCAATATTTTATAAATATTTTATAAATATTGTAATTTTTACAGAGTGTGTATTCTTT
>NW_017259336.1:3200364-3201300 GCF_001594045.1 Atta colombica | reverse complement strand
TATATATATATGAAGAGATTTATTAATTGTGAGAAAAAAAGAAAATTTGATTCAAAATTCATAAATATAAAAAATAATAAATATCAATTTGTAGCTTTGATTTTCCACATCAATCTTATAGACATTTTTCCCATTTTATCTAAATCCTTTATCGATCTTCTAGTTTTTGCAAATCTGAAGATATAGATTTCAGGACAAATGGCTTTCACAAATCCCAAATTTATTAGGTTCAAGAATCATTTTCTGCAAGCCGTACATTTTCCAAAATTTTATAGATTCACGATTGATATATGACATATCCTAGATTTTTTCATCGATTCTACACACATTTCTTTTTCCATTTGCTTCAGCACATAATTTCCAATTAAAGAACATAATTTAATTTAAAACGATTCTTCTTCAGTGCATGTTTCGCATTTATTTGATTACTTTTTATAATAATTATTTAAGAATCAAGTAGTTATTTTCTTACTTGTATCGTCGAATATTTTGCAGACGGCGGTTTATTTAGGCATCGAATGTGGCCAATTGTGCACAGCAAACCAGTCATCATCTCTGTGCTGTTCGCGCGCGATGACGATTTAACCGCTTCAAAAATATTTTTCCGGCAAGTCGATGAAACCTTTTTCGTGCGAGGAAAAACACTTCGCTGGCTGAAAGCCAAACGGTACGTGGTCGGCTGCACCGAGCGCGAACCCAAGAGGGTGGGCTGGTTCGAGTTCGCGAAGAATCGCGAGAAGTTTCGAGAACTCGAAAGTTGGAGAAAACGAGGCGCGAAAGCCGATGCCGACTGGCTCGACTCGCGTACAATCGCAATCGTCCATTTTGAGACGAGCTCTTTTCGGAAGAGCGAATCGCTACTGCCGTTTTCACTTGGTAGGAAACTTTCTTGAGCGATGGCAAACAAACTCTCGGACGCTTTTCGTCCTCAAAACA
>NW_017259336.1:3183322-3200264 GCF_001594045.1 Atta colombica | reverse complement strand
ATATATATATATATATATGTAAACTAACTCTTGTCTTCTAATATTTAAAGGAATCAAATTAAATATTAAAATCTTAATAATATGATTAATATTTTATTGGAGACAAGTTACTATCTCTTATTAAGAATAGATATCATGATTAAGTTTTGTTTATATAACATAAGCCTTGTTATACAACAATTTGAGTTTTCGCGCTATAATGTTGTTATTAAATCTCTTTAATGACTATGTTTTGTTATTCATTGCGAATACTGAAAATCGATAGTTCATATTACGTTTATCATAAATTTTCAGTACTTGCAGTGAATAATGGAATATAACCAATGTTTTAGTATATATAGTGTTGAACTAGCGATGCTTGTACTTCCTCTCTTATGTGTGTTTGCCATAGTAGTGAAGAACAAAGTCACGTTGTTCTTCCGAGAATCATCAAAATAAAGTAAGATTCCTTGTCACAAAAAGGAAAGACCATGAATTTTTACACCCACGTATACATAACATATATACGGAAAGAGTGCTGGAAATCGTTATGCAGGATTTTACGTAAAATTCTTTAATCCCTTGCGCATTTTTTTACGGAACAAAGATCTGAGACTTGTAGAACGAGGATATATTACGATGAATAACGCGATAAAAATAGAAAACGTCGGAATCTCTTACCCCTTTCCTGTTTGTTGCGGTGAGATGACTTTTACGCAAACGATCGTCGATGTATCGCGTCAGCATTCTCGGATATGCCTACGCACTGCATTTTTCCACACTGGACTGGTCATCGCGGAATTTCAACCCTTTACGACCCTCTATGTCGAGACATGCTGAACGTAACTGCCCTTACACAGGAAGTTATATACATCTTGCCGGAAAAGCTTGCTATAATTTATTTCTGCGAGATATTTAATCTCTATCATAATTTTTCTGGAATATGAAAACATTTTTGCAAAGAATTATTATTAAATTATTATCATAAATATTCGGAAATATTTACTTTCTACTTATTATTTCTAATTTGTAACCGAAATGGACTTTTAAAATTTCTGTTTAAAAATCAGAGATACTGATGAATTAGGACAGAAAGTGTAGATCTACCGAACAATTCATCATTGTTAAAGACACCCTTTCGATCGGATAAAGGCATGTTCGCACACGCTACGAGTGAAAACAGTTAGTGCCGAGAAAATGAAAGGGTGCAGAAGCACAATAAGTCGAGATGGAGGCTGACGATGCATCACGCTACATGAACATAAAAACAATTTCATTAAGATCGCGATAAAGTAGCGGCTATAAAGCGCGAGATGGTCCGATATCTGTGTCGCGCCAGTATCGGGATATAAACTACGGAACTAGCGAAATCACTTCGAGGGATCTTTAGTAGTTGGATCGAACAGAGGGTGATCAGAAGATCGGGGTTGTGAAGATCGACGTTCTCCTCCTCCTATTCTCCCCGGAGAGCTCTTATTGATATAATCACCCCATCCGTGCGTGTCACCCTCGTGTGGCGACGAAGTCATCCACCTTAGACTTCCCTGTTGTTGTTCTCCACATCATGTTACTCTTCTATATGTAGTTTTACTCGGCATGCTTGCAGATCGACATTATGAAAATCGCGGAGTTCTTCATCGCATGTCGGTCTTTTATCAGTTGATGATTCCTCTAACGAAGCGTCTTCGTTCGAATTGGTATTCACGTGATCTCGTAAAAAGTACGTTTCTCGCGAAGAATGATGAACCTCTTTGAGGAAGGCAAGCAGGTCACTCCTATATTATAGATATAATCGGTTCGTGTTAGTCTCGTGCGTGTTAGTCTCTGACATTACGTTGATTCGTCTTGCCTCCTTATTTATCCGTTATTGGTGCCGCGCGTATGATATACGCTCGATTTTATGAAGAACACTCATGTGCTATTTTCTCGGTGTTAATTGAAAGGTCGGAATGCAAGCTTCAAGTCAACGATGCGTGCAATTTAATTTACAAACGTAAAAAATTTAATTTTATTAATTGATAAATTATTTTTTACCATTACTTTTTAATTAAAATAGTTTTAAATTAAAATAATTTTGAAAACACATCTTCTGAGAAATTGACGCTTGTATTATATTATATTATATTATATATAAAACTTAATGTACCAAGAGAATACAGATTTGAAAATAATTTTATTGAATCATCAATAATTATGTAGGACTCAAACTGATTGTTAAAATATTAAAATTTTTTGCAGCATTATTCATGTACTTGAGATTCCTAATTATTTTTATGAGTCAATAAAATTATTTTTAGAGTTGTGTTTATCCAAGTTTTTAGATACTTCAGCAAAATCGTTCCTTCCATGTAGAAATTAATTGATTAATTATGTAAGAAGTTTATACATCAACAACTAATTTGTTACCACGTAGAAAAACGGTAACAACGTTTCGTTTTGTTGTAATGCAGAAACCATGGCAAGTAAATCCGATGTTCAGAACATCTGCTTTTTACTGTGATGCCGTATTTTCTGTGTAATGGCCAACGCCGTTGAATCTCAGAACGTGTACTTTGATTTCGCAGGATGCTATAAAACTATTTAATTGCCGTACAGTTAGATGTTTCGAAGAAAACATTCATCATAAAGGAGATATGAACGGAAAGAAATCAAGACTGCTTTCATTTTTCCTAATATTACTGTTACTTTAAAGGATTATACGGATTGCTGGAACATCGCTTCATTATTTTCTTCCACTCGATGAAAGCATATTACATGAGCGTCCTAACAATTCTCTACGCGAATCAGTACTTTGATCTACATATAACTACGAAATCTCTGAAGTATTTGTAATTTATGTATAGATAGATACTTCTCGAATTACAACTGTTATAGTAACGAAATATTATCTCACCAAAGTTAGAAAAGAACTAACGTTATTAATTAGGTACGTTGCGATTTAAACTTTGAAATGGGGAAAGAGATGAGATGAAAAGTAACCGCAAGGTTGAGAGAACTCGTTAAAGTTATATATTTGCTTTTCATTTCATAATAATTGATAATGAAAACCAAGTTATGGAATATTAAGAACATTACGATATGCATTTCAAATATATGTATTTCTATTAAATAGTACACTATTTTTATTAATCAAATTCAAGATATAAAGATAAACTCATATCTTATATATACATTGAAAGAAAAGGTTGCTGCAACAATTTAGATAATAAAATAGCCTATCAGAATCATATACTGACATTGCGGATAGGCAGGAACGCTAAAAATTTGCTACTACAACCAAAAACTGCAGCCGATTTAAAATGTTATGCCATATTTTACTATCTGAATTGTTGCAGCAACCAATATTTTCTATCAGTGTATCTTAAATATTAAGCCTCGTCTAAATAAGCCGTAGCACGCAAAACGCATTCGCATTCGCATTTGCGGCACTCAATCAAAAGCTGTTATTAGTACTATTGACACTTCTGATTGGCTGTCGCGATTGCGAATGCGAATGCGTTTTGCGTGTTGCGACTTATCTAAATGGGGCTTTACATTTTACATGTAACGTTTTCGTTTTCAAATTAAGTTTTAAGATATCAAATATGTGTCAGGATTTGAATTGAGCGTAAGTCCATATTAGACTACGCATTGGAGACTAAAGATTGCGAATTGAAGATCAAAATACAATCGATTAGAATAAAATGGAAATTATCTGATTAATCAAATTGATTCTAATTTTCACAATTCTCAATACATAATTTGATGTGGGCTAAATAATAATTGCTCCACAACTCTTATTTACAACTCTTATTGCAATATCGATTGTTGTTTGATAAAGAATAATAACGTTATGATATGTGATTTGCGTTTACGACGGTTCCGCTCCATTAGCGTTGTTGTTATAGCAACGATGGAACATGTATCTCCCGCAAGAAGGAACATTTTTAGTCAGTTCTTAGTGTTATGACATCTGAAATCCTTGGCGAGATGATATTCCTCCTAAATCAGGATGGCGGGTTAATAAAGCTTTTGTGCACCCCGGTTTCGCGCGAGTAACGCTCCGTCGTTCGGCGTGCGGTATTCCATGCCCTCCATGGGCAATAAAGCGCATTTACGATACCACCCGCCCTTTTCTGTTCTCAGAGATGCTGCGAACGCTTCCCTTATCGTGTCGCAACGCATTTCGATCCATGCGATCCCTGACATAAAAGAGACAGGCATTACTTGAATAAAAGTCTCATCTAGCGAATAAAGAAACGGATTAATTCTTTTTAATGCGGTATAACATAGTCTTTTATTTTTTCTATATATAATACATTTACAAAAGAAATTAATTTATAGATTAAATATATCACGTATGCGTATCATTCGACATATTAAGTTTCAGTTTATCTTACTTGATAATATATACATCTACTTAACTTTACATTCAAAAGTACTTGAATTCACATCATCGCATTTAAAATCTACGTGGAATCAAATAGTCGGACGACATTCGTCGCTTTCGGCAATCGCGAAATTCCGGGAGGCTTGTCGTCCATCAAATCGCTGACTTTTCGCGAAACGAGCACTTTCTAGAATAACGACGCCATTACTTTGCGCATCGTAAGATGCGCGTAAATGGTATACCGAATGGGCTCACACTACGTCCTCCCTCACCGGCCCCGTTTTTTGTTGGCCTGCAACGACTCTGGCGGTCGTCACTGTCGAATCGGAAGTGGCTTCTAAATCTCGATGTTCTACTGAATGGATCGTTATTCGTGCGTAATTGTACATATGTGCGTTTACGAACGTCAACCACCATCATGTGTCTCTCACACTCTTGTTCCTGATTGCCCATAAACACTGACTTTTGATAGCACAATGGAAAAGAAATAAAATTTATTTTGGAGTTACAATTTTGCTAGAATTGCAGAAATTCTTTTCAAAGGATCTCCTATTAGGACTTCAATATAGGTTTTTACGATCAAAATCATCTATTTATAATTAATTCTATATATAATTCTATGCATATAACTAATTCTATATATATATAAAAAAACTATATATATATATAAAACTTAATTTTTATTAATACATAATATAACGAGCATTATGTAATATATATTATTATGAAATATAATTATTTTCAATTTAGTATTTAAAATTTTCAAATTATCAGCGTTGAATACAAACAGCGTTGATTATAAAAGTCGAAATTCAAACCACAATACAGAGAACATTAAATGATACGAATTCTAAAATGGTGAATAAAATCCCTTAAAAAGTAATATCAGTTTTATTCATTCATCTTTGTTTCACGTGATTTTCGAAGGTATAATTTCCAGATTATAATGGAAACTGTCGGGAAACATGCGCGATATAAACACGACATCTGTCATCGAGTGGCGTGTATCCGTTTCTGGCGCACTTTCGTCCGGTATTAACGTAGCTTTAACGGGCCACCCTCGTTGTTATGGGAAGGACACGCCATTCTCGCGTTACCGTCCCCCACGACGTAAGAAGGACACGGAAGGGAGACGGCAAGAAGCAAAAAGGACAACGAAGATAGGAAGAAAGGAAGAGAGAACGAGTAAAAGACAGAATGAGACAGAGTGGGAAGATAGAAAGTGCAGGGTGGGGTCGGTACGTTGTGTGTTCCGGTCAGTATGGTGTCTCTCTCTTTCTCTCTCTCTCTCTTTCTCTCCTCCACCGTGGCCTCGGCGTGCCCCTTCGTAATTTATGTTTGCTTTATGGCCAGGAGAATAAGGAAGCGTCTTATTAAAGACAGCCGCGTTGCTGCTCACGAGCTGCTTGCTCGCCGACGAGCATGGCCGCCGCGAAATATTGTCTCTCCCTTTCGACGTGCTACGTGCAAGCATCTGGTAATAATGGATCTAAGTGTGGTATCGACGTGCACGGCACACGAAGAAATTAATCACCGAATGTTGAAATTAATTTCTTCGTGTGCCGTCTGTTTTAAGATTAGTGAATCAATAAGAGAAGATTTTTTTTTATTTTTATATTTCACACAGTTGCTCGCATGAATTTAGGGAATTTACACATTTATTAGCGAAAGCCACCTTTTCCGTTAAGAATTCTGAAACTAACAAAAGGATTAAAACTTCTTTCTCATCTATTACGTAATCCGCAATTTAACCGTAAAAGTTTCGAAAGCGAGGAGAGCATGGAGAGAGAAGTAGCGCGTCAGGGCAGATTCAATTCAACAACAGGAACTTTCCGATGCGTTTTCAACGCAGTGCGCGCGCCGATTACCAGAATGCGTTTCCACGTTATTAACCCGCAGGTGATAGCGGTACAAAAGTAGGTACTACTCGATGTGTGTAGCGGGTACGGTCAGAAACTACCAAGTATAAATCCGCTTATCCCAGCTAGCGCCGACGTCCGGCAAACAAAAGCTACGGGCACTCCCGTGGGACTTCACATGCTGACGTGCCGACGAGAGAATTCTCAGGTAGATTTCAGGTAATCCTGGTGCCGTCGCGGGCGCACGGCTTTCGGGAACTCTGATGCAGGGCACACACAGGCATAGACGCGGAATAAGGTTTCCCTCGGGGTTATAGTGTTATACCAAGAACAGAAGAAAAGAAAGAGTCGTCTTTTCCTCGAAGAGAACCCACTTCGATCCGCTAAAGCTGTCGAGGATATAACGTTATTTCGTAAACTAACAATATATGCATTACACATTGTAATGCGTAATTCGATTTTATTATAACCGAAACTCTATAATGTGAAATAATACCAAATATATTATAATACAGCCGGGGAAAATAAACATTGTTGGTATAAAGGTATACACTTTGTATCGTTAAAATAATTACGTAGAATGCAAGATACTTTATACAACTAATGTCATTTTATCGTATCGGAACGCAGATAGGAAATTGTTGCGAGCGACGAGAAGGAATGCTGCCGTTACACGTTGTTGAAATATTCACGTTATCGAAATACTCGCGGCTGAAAATGAATGTCAATCATTTCACGTGCGAATACGACGAAGCGTCGTGTTGTTTCCGAAGTGTTCCATGGGATTTCTTCCATTGCTTTTTTATTCTTAAGAGAGTTGGCATGCAGGAGAAATCTGTCTTGCCATCGAATCGCGATGCATTTTGCATAAATGTCGCATAGCAGGATGTTATTTCTGCGTGTAACGCAGAAAGGAGTAGAAGGCTGCTAGGAGGCCCCCATTAGACTTGCTATCGCGGAAGGCCGAGCGGTCCCGGCTCTCACTTTTATGGCGAATCGCTTTTAGCAAGTATCTAAATGACGATTTCTCGGCTAAGCGACTCATCCTCCTCTCCGGCCTCCATTGATCGTTTCGACTCTTTTAATGCTTTCCATTACGGATAAGCCAGTCTCGAAAATGTAGACACTAGCGGAATATACGAGTGAGTCGCGTCATTCCCGCTTTTAGTCCTCGAAAGCCGATCTTAACTGCGTCGACAGCTGAACAAATCACGGAATTAATTCCGCTGGTGCGACGCGACACAACCACGTACGAATACTGGCGACGCGGACGTACAAATCTCGGAATGCAGTATGCGTTGTATGTGTTCCGCTGTTAGCTTCATGAGCTTGATATTTACTTTTAGCTGGTGAGCACTAGCTAATATTCTGGATAATTATTTCTGTTTGCTGCTTTCGTTATTACTTCAAACGAAATTTGCAGGATTAAATTTCAATGACTGAGCGCCGTAATATGAGAAATTCCAGTTACGCAATTGAGTTTTTGTTTTTAAGAAATAAAATTAAATAAAGCTAGAATTAAATGTTGTAATTAGTTGTGATTGCATGCACAGGTATTTTGAGAACAATTAAAAGTTTCTAAAAATGGTAAATACTGTTCATTGTAATCAAATTTATGCTAATGCGATTATTAGGTTTCAATTTATTATTTTATTTCAAGTTTTTGTTCCGGATGATTGCATTTTTCCAGAATTAAAGCAGTTCACTCAATGCGTTATCGGTTATTTCTATATTGAAAATATTGAATTATTAATTCGTTTTTTTTTTATTCAAGCAGGACATGTTTCGTTTAAAAAATAAAATAATTTTATCCTCTTTTATTTACGCCACAAATAAAAATAGGCACAAATAGAACAAATTTCATTAGCATCTTCAGCCGCAGTACCGGAAACCAATTGATTCGCGAGAATCGGCCGGGCAATTGTATACCGCGCGCCGAATGTATCTCAACTATTCGCAATCAAAATCCACAAGCCGCTTCCGAACAATGTTTGCCAGCGATGTTTGCAGGGGCTGGTACTAGGCTGTGCCGGAGAGCCAGCCGCCGCCGCGTTCTTGATCGGAGCCGCGCGTCGATCGTCGGCGAGGGTATTAAAGGGACGTTAATCGTCGCGGCCGGCGAACAATGGCGACATCGAAATTACAGGTATACGCCCGGCCTCGGTTCAGCCTCGGCGCGATCCTGATACATCGATATACGTTTCACTCGTACATGTGCGTGTGCATACTCGTGAAGGCGACCGCTACACGGCGTGTTTTACGCGTGCGTTCGTGCGTGCGTACATACGTGCGTACGTGCGTGCACGCGCGCATCTCGACCCTCTGGAATGCCGACCAGCAAATGCACGCGTACACGCTCCGGGTGCGATTCCTGCGATGCGAAACGTGTCCTCGCGCACCTCCACTCGGGTCAGGAAAAACGGCCGGCTTGTCTCTTTCTTTTTTTTTTCCTTGTCTTCCCCGGGCCATTACGCGCACAGGGATAAAGGAACCCTTAATTGAATTTTTTTTGGGACCGGCACAAATGCACGCGCACGTTTAAATTGAGCGCAGGTTACTTTGAAGTTTATCTTACTTTCGTGTATCTAACACCTTCAGAGAGATTGAAGCAATTTACCGGTTTTGTACTTTCAAAAAATATCAATTAGGATTTGCTATTATATTATTTACATAATCTTTATAAATATTTCTATTAGAAGAACTTAGATTATGATTTTTAAATAAAGTAAAAAATATGAGAAATTAGATGAAAATATAAAACATTTCTAACATATTATAAAAATTGTAGAAAATAAAGGATTATTTTTAATATTGTAATAAGCTCTAATTTTTTAAATTCAGTGTTAAACTAATGAATGTAGTGAAATTATCGTTGTCAAAATAGTAATAAATTATTTTTATTTAAATATATGTGTTTGTGCATATTCGCATAGAGAAGTTTGAGAATAGATATGTTGGAAACATTCACCAAGTCAGTTGAACCATTCGTGAAAATTTACGGTGAGGCTATAATTTTCAGTCTAATCTAGCCGTCAATGAGTCAAGCTTTCACGCGATGTCTTCGCAAGGATATAACATGCCCGTCCGAATTTACAACGCTATTAAATCATGTAACAGTGCGTTAATGATGTAGGAAATTTAATGGCTGCTCGTGTCTCCATGATTAATTATTCCTAAAAGCAGAAACTATTTCTGTTCCGTGCGTTACACGCGTAGTCGTGTATGTACAAACGCATATTAATCTTTATTAACACACTGTCGCGCATTCCGCGCATTGCACAGCGGATAATTCAGTTATTCCGCAATAGTGCTTTTCATACTTTGCACGACGCCGAATTACACCGTCAAGCGATAATCCCACGCACAAAGCCGGATATTCCGCTGCTCTGTGTAATTTCATATCACGTGTAACATTATAGCAACCGATCGAGCGACGTCGCCTTAGGCCTCTAGTATTCATGTTGCATATTAGCGATAAATAGAGTCAATCTGATTATTATATCACATTTTTGGAAAATACGATTTTTATGTCAAATTAATAATAAAATCAGACTTCATTTGGAACGCTAAACATCTCGATAAATTTTAGATTCAATAATTACATCTAATTCTATATATATAATAATTCTATATAATTCTAATATCTAATTACTAACTCTAATATTCAATCTAATATCTAATTGCGATTCGTAAATAAATTTTAAGATGTTAATTCAAGCGCTAAATGTGTTGATAAATTTTAGACTTGATAATACATCCAATATTAAATATATAATTGCAATTTTTCAATAAATATTGAAATTTGAAGGCGCGCTCATTCAGCGTTAAATGCTTAATAAATTTAGAGATTTGGATAATTATATTTAATGTTAAATATTTAATTGAGATTCATTTTACGGAAGTTACGTAATCAATATTTGAACGACATTTAAAGCCGCGAGAATCACGTTCAAACGTTAACGCGCATTGATAATGCGGATCTCTCGGGCGCGCATTTCGTATTCGAAACAAGATTAACATGTCGCCCAATTCGCCGATGATTCACGATCGTTCCGTCTGTTTCGTGGACGAGAAACGCACCCCTCATCCCTCCCTGTCACCCCACCGGTTATTACACAGCTTTTAATAATAGAGACGCTCGCGTATGCACGCCTCTCGCGCATAAATCTCTCGCGCCCGCTTGAGTTCGCATTGACGATTAATACCCTTCGATGGAAATCACTCCTTTTTGTCCATCTTATGTCTTAAGATTAGGCTAGTAGCTAGTAGCTTGCATTGCTTTGTTGCTTAGTAGTCCGTTTTTCTTGCTGGCCAAGTTGAGCTTCAGCTTCTATCTTCAAAGGCAAAAACAGATACTTTTATTATGAATTCTGATAGATAAGTTAAAATCTGAAAAGACTAAGCAAAATACAATCTAACTGATACAATCAAATGATAGTAGAAACTTTCACAAGTATGCAAGAATGTTTTTAGATCTTTATACTGTCCGTATAAGCGCCAATATAAAAATCTGCACTGAAGTTCAATGATCAGGTTAGTGGTGAAAGATATAAATTCTACAATTGTAGAGAGTTAAATATTTGCTACAAACAATTTATTACGAGATTACATTTATATAAATGGTGCAGATCCAGATAATGTTACTCCATTAATCTTCCATAGTTACATCTCTTTATATTGTACGTATTTAGTATGCAAATGATATTAAAATACCAATATGTGCATATTTTGCATGCTCTCTACTTTATCTCTCTATAATATTTTCCACACTCAGCATTTTTAGCCACGCACGCCGTGAAACTGCTGGTGATTAATTAGATTAGAAAACGAGCCTCAGCCGCGAGAGGAATCGTGTCATGGCGAAATTCAATACGTTTTGCATACTCAACACATGTACCGCTTCGCTAGTCACAGCAATCATCATGTTTCGCAAGCGTGGAAAGATTCTTTTATGATACCGACATTATTAAATGTTACACAACGCGCATTTTTCTAAAGTTATCTTTATTTAATTATGTGTTTCATGTTTTAATAATTTTATTATTCGCTTTGCTTGAATCAATTGGAAGGCGGTTTACACCGTGTGATGACGGAACACTTTCGGCATATGAACATCTGAGCCGTTGTGTGTACACACGGAGTGACGCTGCTTGGCATATATTTGCACCGCTTCAATACATAACCGCTCTTGTACCGGCAGTACGCGGTAGTCGTGTTTATATCGTAAACATTCACTGCGACCCACGTCGTATTAATAATATTCGGATCGCTGCTTGGCGTCGAGCGTCGTTTGGGCCGCTCCTCGTCGTAACCCTTTCACGCCAGTCGAGCTTGTAATCCGACGCGCGCGTGTGTCAGAGTTATTGCATCCACCACCGTGGATTTAGACGATGAAATCGGTCACATATAGGAAGACGCGTTTGACGAAAATTATCTGTGCAATCGCGATAATCGACTCGATAGAAGCGAAGTGGCGTGATGTAATTGAATATTAGGTATGTAATTTTGAAGATGTTATATGACAAAGGATAGGTAACAATGAAAAAATGTTCAGAATGTCGTTTATCGACGAATAAAAGATTCGAAAATTAAATTATTTGAAAGTTTTGGTATGCTGAAACTAAACTATGTTCAAATATTTTTATATCGCATTACGAAGTTTTTTGTGCATTTGCATAATTTCTAAATTTATATTGTCCGGATTTCTACAAAATATCGAGATTTAATTATAAAGTATTCGAAGAATATCGAGAAAATATTTTTATCTACGTATTACAGCATGTTTTATGTTCACTCTTGCAAAACAGCAGCACGATCGACATAATTTCTCTCCTACGGTGACCTTCTGCTGCATTCTTGAAGCATGTTCGTTCACACGGCGCACAGCACATTTCTTTCTCGTTCACGCTTGGCCAACCACGCGAATTTCATTGACTTTATCGTTGATATACACTTGCTTATGAGTTAATTATATGATCGATTTGTTGATATGCCATAATTCCGCCCGTGTGAAACGGTCATTGTCACTGACGTAATAACTAGATTACATAACTAATTCCGCTTAAAGGAGCTATGAGACCTTTGCAAAGTGTGTCATTTTTTTTAGACTCGATAAAACCGAGTTAATGTGTCATTGACAAAGTCGATGTTTTAAATACATAACATTTAACATTTGTCATCGTATCTATATATTAGAGATATGAAATTTATTAAATCATAATATAAAAGACGCGTTTTATTATTTTATATATACTCGAATAATAATTGATAAAGCGGTATTTTGATAAAAGAAATGTTCTAACAGAATTGTTGATTTTTTCATTTCTTATTTAATAATAATTTAAGAATTCTAAAATTGATTTTTTTATTATATTAAGGATTTCATATCCCCTATTAGAAACCTAGCAACGAACATTTTTCTTTCAGTTTATGCACATAGAAACGAATTTTCCACCCGAATCGTCACCCCTGACACGCGAAACAACCCCGAGAAAGCAGGGAGAACTAGACGGTCGCTAATGAAAGCGGCTAATTAAAATTAAATTAGGATTAATTAGGGATCCGGAGTCGTCGAACGCGAAATTAATTTCTCGTCGGAGTTTTGGAGATCATAAGGGGACTAGTTATTTTCCTGGTTGTACAAAATAGTCATTTCGAGATAGCCTCGATGTAAGAGAAGCGAGAAGAGAAATAATATTCATTACATCTCAGAACTGAATATTCTTACATGTAATTACGGACAAATACAGAGAAAGATAGAAATATCAGATTTAGGGAAATAAAGATATTTATTAATTTATTCTAAAATAAAAAATAAAAAGGACATAAGTAGGTATGTGAAAATTGAAAAAGAAATGAGTAAGATTTAATTGATGATGAGATAAATTATTTTTTTTTTATACGATGGAAAAAAATATAAAATAAGTTATGATAAAATGTGTATTAAGTTCAAAAAAAACGATCTAACTTATGCGTATGTAATTACATACTATGTTTGTATGCACATGTCATATTTTACTAAATATGATTTTTTGGAATAAAATTGACATTAGGCGAGAGTAAAATTCTCAGAGAATTAAACAGTTGTGTCAACACTCCAAACAGAACTATTTATTTTTTAAAATAACAGGAAGAATTCGCGCTATTTGGAGAGAGGAAGTAGGCCGGAGTGGCCGAAAAAAGAATAAGGAAGAAGGAGAGGGATTTAACAACGCGTTTCTCCTACTAGAGTATAATTCAAATGGCTGCTCGTAGTACGTGTATATATATATATATATATATATATATATATATATATATATATATATATATATATATATATATATATCCGATCTGATTGCATGCCGCAACGATATTAATCATACTAGGTTGACGTACCCTCGCCCCTTCGGTTCGCGTTATTTACCTCCTTTCAACCCCCTGCCGACCCCGAGGGTCCAACGAGACTGTACCTACCGTAAGGTATCCGCACTCCAAGGGTTGCCACCTTGTGTGTCCGCGTTGTCTCTCTCTCTCTCTCTCTCTCTCTCTCTCTCTCTCTCTCGTACACACACGCACACACACGCACGCACACATGTATACAACGTGCGCACAAATATAATATGGGTGTGTATAAGGCAGACGAATTCCTGACACGATCACGATGTGGAATTCTCATAAAAAATACTCTGGGATTAATTAAAAAATGCCACGTCGCGGTAGCGACGATAAAAATGGAGGACGTTGACTAAGGGATCGTTTGCTGAAGAAAGAAGATTGTGAGAGCGAAAAGTATGAATGGGGATTATGTGGACCGGAAGATTATATTTAAGTACTTTCTAATCTTCCTAGAGGCACTAATCGATTCTCTGTCCTTGTTTGTTCTTTATCTCGAGTTAGGTCTTGTTCAATATCGGATCGATGCGTTTCGATTCACGATGTTTGATAGTAGACACTTTATGATAGATACAATTTTTAATTACTTAAAATTAAATTTCAATATTGAAACTTTTTAAATGATGACACGATTATGTTTTGGTACTGCTTTTCCTTCAAAATATTTTCTCTTCAGGAAAAGTAAGACGTAGGAATGTAGATTACTTTTAAAGTTAATATTATTTTTAAGTTAGTATTTAAATGTCACAGTAAAATGGTTCCGTTATTGCGTTTCTTAAAACGTTGAGGAAATATTTCCATTACAAAAACTGTACATTCTTAAAAGGTTTCTTCTAATCATCGAACTGTGAGATACGAGAGATTGACGACGTAATTTTGGAACATGAAATCCGAGAGCAAAGTAAACTAGGCGGCGATCTGGCCAGTGGTATCGTTTCGTTTGGATAAGGATCTGTTGTATGAGTTATGTTGTCATGAGTATACGTTTAAAACTACGAAACGTTTTTATTCATCGACATAGTTGCCCCTTTGTTCTAACCGACGGTTAGAATAATATCGTTTCTTTCCCTTGAAATGATGACGTATAAAAACTGCACCCCAAAAGCCATTCACCCACATACGGCCCTTTAATGGACGTGTCCTGGTTAGCGCCATGTCAATGTCTCCGCCCATTCTTCCGACCCTTCTAGGACGGAAAGGCATTTCCTATACCGAAAGTAACTCAACCGGATCTAATCTACTATATCGTCCGTACTTCATTAAGGACCATTTCTAGTGACGCGGAAAGGTCCGCGATTTACGTACCCTGAATCACATTTGTCTCGTACATCGCTCCAAAAACGCCCTGATTTCGCCGCTATCCTTCGTCTAATGACCAATCGATATCGCCGACAAGCATTTATTTCAGATAGGCAGTTAGATTAATTGTTTTTCTTAAACAATTGTGACGTATACAAATTACAAATGTTACTTTACAAATGTTGCAATTGTGAGTTGAAAATAATATGTTTAGTTAGTTGCTCTCTAAACTTCTTTGAGTGAAAAAGGAAAAACACTATTGAAAAGGAGTGAAAAATTTGTATTCTTGAAATAAGATTTTCACTTTTTTTTGGCATTCAAGATTCAATAGCAAGAAATTTCATTCTTTTTTAGAATGTATTTCATTCTAAGAGTGAAAATTTGCCTCCATGGTTAAAGAGTGCACATTTGTCACTCTTTTTTGGTAGTATTTTAGCTCTCTTGGAGTGAGATTTCATTCCAAGAAGTTTAGAGAGTAAATATTTTTTAAATTTTCTACTTCTAAAACACATTATTTATATTAGGAAAAAATGAGAGAATATAATAATTTAAACAGAATAAATCAAACATATTTTATCGACATTATATTTTAAAGATTTACAAATGGAAACACTAGATGAACTGGATCCCTGGAGCAAAATTTCTTTAGTTGCGATTGAACAATGGAAGGGCAAAGAAGAACAAAACTGTAACTTTGTTCTCATCGGAAGAAGTTAGATGCTTCTCCCGAGATCGAGTGAAGTTGATGCGGTTAACGAACTGTACAAGCCATGCAATAAATGAAATAAGGAAAGGCAAACTGTTTTCCGGCTCGACAACGAAGGAGGGGGAATCGATCGAGAAAGATTGATCTAACCGAGCATCGGATCCTCTTGCCAGGCCCTCGTTATTATTCACGGTAGACAACGATCTCGAATCGAGCGCGGTTTAAAGACTCTCTTAAGTTTTCATTTGTTGGTTCCGAAGTCCCGGTGAAACTTAATTACCGGCGACGTTGAAGAGAACCTGCCGCGCGCGTTCTTCCCCGCGTAAATCATCGGCCGATCGACGCGGGTAGAAAGACACGCTTTGCCACTCACGATTCGAGTCCCCGCGGGCTTCGTACAAATTCATTTTTCGAGTCCAGCCTCGGCACCCTTACCCACGGCACGGAAGATTTTAATGGCCTTTAAATAACGACCTCGCTCGTGCCATCGGCATCCACCTTCTCGTATATCGTATACTGCATTAGTGTGCTACCGATGTAACGTGTTCACTGCATCGATTTTATACTCCTTCAAAAACGATTTTTTCTTAAACCATTTTTTTGAGACGATTTTGATTATTTTTTTTTTTGAAGTTCACTTTTGATGATTAGTTGATTAATTTTTACCTAACTCATTCATGATAATAATTCGAAAATTACATTTTCTTGAGTTATGTCATTTTTGAAGTAAGGAAATATGTATTTAATTATTTATATTACATGTGAATCGTATATTCATACGTATAGACATTGAAAATTTATGAATGGTGATTAAAATTCTAAATTAAATTTCTGAGAACATCAAGATAATATACCTTCTTAAAATCTTAAAGAAAAATGCATTCACACCGAAGCCGTTAATGCGCATCACTGCACCGTCTTTTCGTCTCTTCACCTTCCTATCCTTCGCTTGCGCTTGCAGTGAAACGTCAGTCCAGGCGAGATCCCGCGAGCATGACGAGCTGGAAAAAAAGCCGACCATTATTTACGCCATTTCGATGCTTAACGTCGCGCCCTACGGCCCCCTATTTACTTGGAAGTGGGTGGTGCTGACGTATATCCCGACGTCACCTTCGCGCCGCCGTATAATTCGTCGGTTAATTTCATTTCGCCCGACGCCACGACGTGTAATTATGTCCAACATGAGACTGGCGTATAAAATCTCAACATGAGAACTGATAGTCAATCGCGAACTTCAAAGAATTGTCTGCGGGGGACTAATGGCTTTTTAATTTAATCGACAAGAGACGTTTGTACCACAGAAATATGTTATTTAAATATAAAAATTTCTTCTTCTTCTTCTTCTTCTTCTTCTTC
>NW_017259336.1:3160269-3183222 GCF_001594045.1 Atta colombica | reverse complement strand
AGAGAGAGAGAGAGAGAGAGAGAGAGAGAGAGAGAGAGAGAGAGGGAGAGAAGAATTTACCATAAGAATGTTTTCTATATTATTATTTATACATTTAATGTGATCTATTTATAAAATGTCCTAAATTGTTGATTAAAACAAAGTCAATCCGTTTTAAAAAAAGTGAAAGTATTTTTACCAAGTTAAATTTTAAATTAGACTTATTTTATAATTTGCTATAAAGTTAGCTAAAAAATGAAGTATTATATTTGTAATATCGAAAGTTAATTTCTGGATTTAAATTTCAATTTTTCGCATTTTATGATTCAAAATTCATTTTTCAACTGTGAAACAACTGTAATTTTAAAAAAATTTGTGATTTGACGCCTGTAGTTAGAATTGCACCGTATGTTCAATATAAATGAAGGTACAAAGAATAGACTTTGTGCATGCGCGCAGAAAATAAAACGCGGCCCATCTTTCTCAATGATTATTTCAACTATCGTGTGCCATGGGTAAAAGTTCCCATTCTTTTCTTCATCGGATCTCCGATCGTTTATACGACGCGATGAATGTCTCACGTTCAATGACATCTTCTCACGGCATCGTCAGGAAGAAAACCAGCGACTGTCTTCGGTGCGCGTTCGATCGCGTGAAGAACGAAACAAATAGGCACGAATCATGAAACACGTCGGTACTTATTCTCGACTGTTAACATTCGTTGCTTGGCGTATCGAAAAAAGTAGTATTCTAAAGGCAGTTATTGCAACCACAATTTACAAGAAACTCGTGACATTTAAAATTTATTAACAGTTAAACGGAGAAGATATTAATAAAATAAAAAATGTTTAAGATGTAATTTCGATTTATATCAAACAAATGAAAAATATTACTCGCGAATTTAGAATCGAGTATACAAATAAATGACAAAACTTTATATTTAATTTTTGGAAGTATTTTATTTCAAAAAAATTTTCAGTAAATATATACAAAAATATCTGTTTATTTAAAATACTTTTTAATTTAAAGCTAAATATTCTAAAATATTTTATATAGCAAAAAAAATTATGTCTATACACTGAGAAAAATATACTAAATTTTAATAAAAATTTGTTTGAATGGTATTAACTTAACATTTACTTACGATAAATAATGTCTTAAATAAAAAAATAATGAATTAATTTTTTGTACCAAATAATTTTTGTACCAAAAAAATATGTACTATTTACATTTAGTAAATACTTAGTTAATACTATACATTCAAACAGATATTTATTAAACTTTAGTTTATTTTTCTCGCAGTGTACAGTCAAATTTTATATTGAAAGCATATATCCTTTTTTTTCAAGTTGATTAAAAAATACGCTTAGGCTTGTTTCCCGTATATTTTACAAATTTTTGCAGTGGAATGGTTTGTATTATACCATATTGTGATTTCCATGAAGAGAAATCTTGTCGTACACGACTATTTAGAGAGAAACGAGACTAATTTGTCGCAAAGGCCGCTACGTGTCTCCTTCGTTCCTCGGATTTGTCGCAATCTCGTAAACTTGCGCGACAAAAAATTCCCACGTGTTTTCCTCATTTTCACTCGCTCATTAAGTTTTGCACGCCAGCGAACGCATTACATGTATGTGAAAAGGAAAATCAGGAAGTCGGAGAAATGTTGGAAATGCATTATTACGAAGTGATTATGTCCAAAGCTTAAAATATTATTATTGAATTAAGGGGAACGCTATTTCATAAACATTATTCTTTTTTATCGTATTTATTTTATATACAAATACATTTATCATAAATAAAAAAAAATGCTTCGTATTTATAAGAGCATCATTTTGCTTAAAGAGAACAACAATATTTAACAATTTTTTAAAAATACATACATTTATCTTCTAATAAGTTACGATATACGTGTATTCTAAGACCATAAAAAGAATCAAATAATTGATTATAATGTACAAAAAAAAATAATATTTCATATATCTCCATTTCAAAAATTATAAAAGATGCTGAAATTTGTTTGTAAAAGATTCTAAGCATGCGAAATACATCTGTTTTGATCCTAGATATGCAGATGTACTGAAGTGACATCTCCATTCATCTAAGTTAAAATCTATCATTAAACGGAACATAAAGATCGTTGCGGGTGATCAATAACGCCATGCGACATTTCGCGACAATCGGCTTCCTGCTGCCAATTATTAATCGGCCGACCTGACTTCTCTCCTAGACTTCTTGCCCGACGCGGCGCGGCGGCCGTGAGTTCTCTGAGAACGTATGCGGCGAGTCGCACGCGCTCGCGTACATGGTACGTACGCATACCCCAACCATTAATTACAACTCATTAGAGAAGCAACCGCCATCTGTCCCGAGCGGGCTGTGAATCACTCTTAATCATTTCATCTAGAGTCCGCTAGCACGGACCCTCGCAGTTTCCTTTTTAGCTCTCTCCCTTTTTCCTCGTCTTTCCTTGTCGCTCTTTAATTTTTTTTTTTATATTTTCTTCTCTTTTATAAATGTTTCTTTACGTACGTGCTTGAATGGAGATGAGAAATAATATATCCTTGTCTATTTAATCTGCAACCTCGATTTCCACATTCAAGATAAGTCACTCAAGTACTTACGTAACAAATACATTAGCACGCTGACTGAGAATTATAATGTAGATTTTTTTCATTCTTTTCATAATCCAACTTTAAATGATTATAACAATACTGATATAATCTAAACTTATTTATCTTATAATTTGTGTTGGATATTTTTCAATTGTTTCATTTATTTTTTTATTTATTTTAATTGTTGACATTATTTGAAATCCTTTTTTACATAACAACTTGTTTTCGCTAATATCACATATGTTTTGCATTAATTATTCTTTTTATCTATTTGCTTTTTTTTATTATTTCAATATTACCATCCGTGCCCTCAATCTGTATCCATCAACTACATATGTGTGTATCTATTTTCTTTATCTTGTTTTCTTCTTTTTCTCCTTACGTACTTCCCCTTGAATTCCATTGCTACCAATCTACACGTACGTAAATCGGAACGAGTTTGCAAACCGACGATTCTATACGTTAGATCTCACAATCGAATTGAAACACATCCTTTTTTCTCTCTCACTTTCGATTCCTCGCCTCTTTTCAATGCGTATAGTAATCGTGGTTATTCTTAGGAGCAACTATCAACTCACGATCTCGAGAAACTCGATTGCGCTCCTACCTCGAAGCACACCTGCCTATCATAACACGTTAGCCCTGCGGATTAATGGATACGTGAGCATTTTTATGGTCATGAAACGTGAGGCGCATTACGCGCTACTTACTTTGTACCAATGCGCTACATGACATACATGGGTTCTGCCGATTATCCTTGTATTCCTTAACAAAGACTCGAGGCGCACGATGCGTAATTCATCGTCGTGGTCGTCGAGAAACCGCATTTTCCCAGCAAAATGCTTCTCTCACACCTGTGCGTGTTATTTCGAAAGTAATCGGACACCGCCCATCTCATGCAATTTAGCAGTAAGAATTATTCATTAGGAATAACTTGTTCAGGGTATAAGAGTCTTAAGGGAAGAGACTTAAGAAACGCAATCTGATGTGTATCGATTTAATTAATATAAAACTGACACAGGCTTTTAACAAATCATTTATTTAAATCTTACATATTGCAGAAAAACTCAAGAAGAATTTCATCAAGAAAAATCTCAGAGAATTAAAATTATAATAAAAAATATTTAATCATATTTTTGTAGTAGAAAAGGAAAAGAGTGAAAAAGAGAGGAGAAAGAGAAAGAAAAAAACATTAAATTATTTAAAAGATATGTAGCCTTTTAAAAAAATTTATAATAGCGAGATAAATACATATATTTTTCATTACTCTTGTCCTGTTACCTAGTTTTTTGTTAACTTTATAATACGAGCATAAAAGTGTATTGAGCCATTTAGTTTGCAATTACTTTTTTGAATAGATATTACGCAATTATTAATTTCAAACAATGCGGATGTGTTTAATGAACCCAAAAGTCAATACGCATTCATTTGAAAACCGATTTTCTCACATGGTTGCCCCATAGATGGAAACGTTCAGCTTTTTGACTATATATCTTGCAACTAGGATGAGCTGCAGTATAACATTAAATAATCTACCTGATTGTATAAAATATATATTTTATACAATCATATTTATTTATCTAAAAATAATGAACAAACATTAAGAAATTAGGATTACAATAATTGTCCAAGTAGGTAAATTCTAGTTGTGATAAAATAGTTTTCAAATTCTGTAAAGAATTTGTGCAGCTGAATCAAATAATCTCTGATACAATATATACACGAAATTTTAAATAGACTTTCTGAGTTTGTGCGGCGTCAGAAAATAAAATAAAGACGAGCAGCGATACGACAAGTCTGCTGACGCATGCAGAAGGACTGAAAGTAAAGGAAAAGAGAAGAGGAGAAAGAAAGACGAGAGAGAGAGAGAGAGAGAGAGAGAGAGAGAGAGAGAGAAAGGTGGGGAGAGAAGAGAGGAATATAACCTCTAACCATAATCTAGCATTATGTCGAGTGGTCTCTCTACGCTTGGAAGAAGCGCTTCGAAACGAGTTTGTTCGTTTCGGCGGATTATCTTGCTTGTGCGCTTCGGATCGCGTACAAAGAACGAGAGCATATTTTCACGGTTAAAATTCACGGTCGAAATTCACAGGGTGACGTTACGCCAGCTTACCGGCGTGTATCCGTTTAATCTATTCTACGGTTGGTGGATGTTGATGCAAATGGCGGGAATGAAAAAATAATAGGGAGAATAGCCCGAAGAGTCGAGTTGGATTTCCATGATCGAGCTGGACGCCCAAACGTTAATGAATTCTCGAACGGATGTATTCCTAAGGCTTCCATCAACTGTTGGTCTGCATCTGTTATTGCTAAATAGATGCCGTTCTTCTCTCTTTTTAATTTCTTAAAAGCTATAATTGTTTAGAATTTTATGCTCGTATCATTATATAAATTTTTTAGTCAATTCACTGGCATTAATCACATTTTTTTACTTAACGTCTGCACATATAATTTTAACAATTTAAAATCTTCATAACACTCAATTAATTTCAGTCATTAATCTCTTTTACTTTCTTTTCATTTCTTTCATTATATACATTTATTTTTATTTAGTGAAGAGACATCATATTAAGATATAATCTCCTCTTTTCATTCTGTTTGTTCATCCTGTCCTTTGCAATCTATTTCAATACGATTGTGGAATTATATTTATTATTAATTTTGCATGACCATTATTGTTAATATTTGCGGATGTCCATGGAGAATGTAATTTCAAGACATGAAATTGATTTCTCATTCTAACCTGTGTGGACTACCTCTCTTCCTCTCTCATTTTCTCACTGGCTGTGGCTTCCTTAAACACAATCCAGTTCGGAATATCGCGTTCCTTCGGGCAATTTTCGAGTGATATTTGATAGCCAGGAAATCGTACAACCGTCCCTCGGCGATTTCACTCTGAACGCGAGTTTCTGCGAAATATTACGCTAGCGTCGGTTAAATAACGTGCGACGACGAACTTCGGACGAAGTTTAGCAATTTCTTTATGCAATTACGAAATCCCAATCCCGAGTTGTAACTCCATCGAACGTGTCGACTGTAGCGTAGATGATTCGCAACGTGAACGAAATTCACTTCGAGATCTAGGGCAATCATAAAACAATTTCGGATATGATTCGGATAAGATTAAAAATATATCGAATAGTTGCAATTTATATCAACTGCAGTTGATTCGATAAGATAATGATAGATATTGATTTAAACTTTTTCAAGCGAGTAATATTTAGACTTTATATTTTATTATATATGAAAAATAAAATGGTTTTGTTAAAGTATCTAAAAATTAAATCAGCTAGATAGCTGATTTAAAGGTAATTTTGTCTGGATCATAAAATTAATTATGTATAGGACGCTCAATCTTGTTGCTAGAATGTTAAATTATAATAGGCTTTTTGCCTATTATACTTGAGATTTCTACGTAATTATTTTGATAATTCAACAAAATTATTACATATGAGAAATGTAATCACTATCTTTTATTACATATAAGAAATGTAATCACTATCTTGAATGTACTTTGTCATTTTTGGCAATTGAAATTCAAATTAGTTTTGAACATTACGGTCGTTTTTGAATAAGAACGAACTAGGATTGGAAGAGTTTTTCGCGGAAAAAGCTAACGTGGAAAATGGTTCCCTGGCGAGATCTGTGTCCGGTTGTGCAGCCGTTGCATAAATATGAGGGAGGTACGGAGCACGCGGCGACATGAAAATGCGATGAAGGCCCCGCCGATGACAAGACAGGGGCGGTGAAGACGGGGTTGCGGGGGTGATGGTGAGATGTGACGCTGGGAAACGAGCTCGAATTTCTCATCCGCAAGGGGTAACTCTGCGAATTTCCGCCGCGGCGAGAATTGAGCTAAACGGCAGAATAATGTTAAAAGTCGGGTTTTGAAATTTAGACGTAGTTCCGAGTGTCACACTTTAACCCTTCCGCTTCTGCTAGTTACAAACGACAATAATGTTCAAATATTTTTTTTAATTTTAACGAAGAAGTATAACTATTTCACTATTATTTGTCGCTGTAGCTTTCTCTCTATTTAAAATTTGGTATACTTTATACAAGTTTATATTGTATTAAAAGTTATTTTTCTCTTATTAAGCAAATTCTTAGTAATAAATATATGCAAGCTTGAAATATAATAATCATCGTTAAATAAAAAATACTTTAACATTTATAATTTATTTTTTAATTTAGTGTACTTTAATATCGAATATTATTGGAATATGACGATTTTATATTTACTATAATAATACATTTATATTTAACACTAAATATCTATTATTAATCCTAAAGCCGTTCGTTTCATGCCGTTTGTATAGCGATTCAAATTGTGAATTTGAGTTCTTGATGATAGTAATCTAGCGAGTTTGGTTGGGGACGACGGAATAAGAAAAATGTGGAAACCGCAAAATGGAGCCGTGTATCTGACAGTTTAAGAAATTGTACCGTATATAAAATCTCTTGGTCGTATAATGAGAACGTTTCTGTAAATATGCGGCCGCTATCAATATGTAATGCCGCCTCTGCTTCTCTCAGCGACTGAAATACAAAATTAAAGGCAATACGTACGTCTCTTACTCATAAATATCCGATATGACAGCTATAGGAAAAATCGAAGCGAATAGGAAAGCAAGATTTAACGTCACGAAAGATTTAACATCACGTTAAAAAGTATATCTGTGCTACATTTATAAATATCTATTTTAAAACTTCATAACCTTTTTATACTGTAATATTATTTAATAAGCAATCGCTGTAATTTATGCATCTGAATTAACGTTGGAAAAGCAAATCTGAAATTTTTTTCTGTATTTTTAAATTTTAAATTTCAATATTTCAAGTTGTACCTTTTAAACTTCTTAAATAGCAATGATTATTAAATGAATTTTATCTTTGTGTATGTGTGAAAAAAATTTTTAAAAGAAATAGATGATTAAATTTTTCATATGCATCTCGTATTACTTTTAAAAAGATTTTGACTTTGCATAAACTTTGTGAAGAGAGTCAGCCATTGCTTTTAGCGCGAGCCATTTCGAAGATCAATAGCGGAAGTTCTCCATTCTCGTATTCAACCGGTTAAAAGAGCGAATGGCATTTTCCATTATAAGTCCGCCATTATACCAAAATGAGTTTATGAGCATCATGAACTTACGTTTCAATAAACAGTAACTTCTTAAATTATCAGCGCGTGCACGAAAATGCAGCGACGCTGCGGCATCGTTAAAACGAAAGGGGAGCTCGGGACGAGTTCCGGACGGAGAGAAACCCGTTTTTATCCCATCCGCCCTCCTCCCTCGCGCCCTTTGAAGACACTCGCATGGCGGCTTGAAAAAAATATCAGTTGGAGATCCTGGCGTTGTTAATCATTCATCTCATAGTCGTAAATTTGCATATTGTACAAATTTGACGCCGAATGAAACTCTACTTCAACAAAAAAAATCCTATTTAATTTTATTTTAATATAACTCATTTATTTCGCGGCATAATTTTTTATTTTATTTTCAAAGATTTATATTTTTATTTCAGAGATAATCAAAAGATATTTGTACCATTTTATAGTACATAGATGTTTTTCAGAAAAATGTGCAGAAATGATTATTCATCAGAGATTAATTTATTAAATTTTAAAATATCTTTCATTTTGTGACTCTGTGCAGATCTATTTATGCTCTTTCTTTTGTTTTTTTTAATAGTCCATGTTTTATATTTCAAGATTTTTACGAATCAAATTTTTATATGATTCAAGCAGATTTCTTAAATTAACTTTTTTCCTTCAGATAAAGCATAATGGAATAAAAATGTGGTAAAAATCGCGAAGGATTAAAATATTAGTGCGGTGAAATTCGCAGATTACTTCGCCGCAGCTCACCTAACCAAGAGATATCATTTGCTCTCTCAAATATTTGGACATCCTTGCTGGATCTCGTCTTTTCGCTCGACCACGTTCGACCTCGTCGCTTCTTTTTTCGGCGCGCATTCGGAGAATCGACGAGAAAAAAGGAGAGGCGTGTGGAATAAGGGGGAGGGTATGAGGGTATACCTCTTGCACTTTAGTCCGATTAAATAGTACGGTCCTGGCTGGGCGGTTGGTAATTACGCAAAGTGGTCGGTGGTCTCTAGTTACTTCGCGTCTTCCGGCGAACTCCACTTCCGCCGTAGCCGCCGCGCCGCCGCGCCGGTGCCACCAACCCTCGTGATTTCCCGACGAGGAAAAACGAAATTTTAACCATCTACCATTATCCCTCGGTTTTGCCATACTATTGTCAATGATATACATCGATATGTCCTTTTCATTCGAAAAATAAAAAAATATCCGAGGAAATGTCTGTTATGATATTGGCACACTGATTTTTTATTATTGAAAAAAATGTTATTAATTATTTATTGGAGTATTCTACAATCTACACAATGTCAACTTTTACTTCCAATTTAAAACGTATGAGTTTTAATAAACTGAAAAATGAACAATTGCAAAAAATAAGTGATATATTCGTCATATTGATTGTATACATTTCGGAAAAAATAGAAAACCACATTAATTTTTATAAATATGTTATCGTTATGACAAGTAGTTTCTTAAATAGTGGAAACTTCAATAAATGCTAGAATGATAATAGAACGAAAATATTAAAAAAAAAAAAATTGTAATGATACTAAAACAATTTAAATCGGAAATTATAATAAATCAATAACCTTAAATTAAGTTAAAATAAATTAAACCTTAAATTTTAAGTCAATGCTGTGACAACAATTAATGCTAACAATTTTTTTTATTTCTGAACAATAGAAACTGCTTCTTGGAAATAATTGTTTATATTGCATGAACTTTTTATTCCTTTATTATAATAGTCATAAGAAAATGTGACTAAAAATATTTCTCTGATGAAAAATTGACTGCACTATTCGTCCCATGTGTTCAATAAAAGCGAAGTATACACAATAAAGTCTAAATAAAATCAAAACCCGAGGACCGGCATAATAGAATCGTGGTGGGCAATATTCGCGAAATATTTAGCGGGCGGAATTCGCGGTGGGAAACACGGATTGCGCAACGCCGAATGGACGGAATAGGATTGGATGCATTGGGACGATTTTAAAGCGTGTAGGGGACGAATGCGCGGCCGGTTCGATCCGTTCCGATCGACGTAATATATATCTATCGTTGCGGTTTTGCGCGGGGTTGCGGTTTCGATTTGCGATCGGCAAATGGAATCACGCGTCCTCCCTTCCGCGGCGTCGAGACTCGTGCATTATAATCGAGCGACCGATTCGCACTCGCGTGAATTCGAAGTCTCGTCTTTCGCTCGCTCGGACGATCTCGCGCGACGCCGACTTGTCGAGACCGATGTAAAAACTGCATCGCGGCAGGAAGTCGAGGTAATCAAATCAATTTCAATGCGAATTTGCCTGCTTCTTACCGGCCGCAATCCCTCGCATTTAACAATGTTATTTCGCTTGCGAATTCGCACGGGAACGCTTCTCTCGCTTCTTGTGCGAGGAACGAATGGAAAACATGCAAATAGACAGGCGAGAACAACCATTTTAATCGCGCCGGATTCCATCGATCTGCAGCGGTTTATCGGTGATTTTCTCTATATTTTAGTACCTCGCTGTACTTTTTGCGACTCGTTGGAACATTGATCGGAATCAGCGGTTAGACGCTTTCAGGTCTTGCAGACTGAAATGTTATATATTTCAGTGAATTTTAATTAATTCAGTTTCATGTTGCAGCCTTTTCTAGAATTCTAGATTACTTGGTTAAAAATGATGACAGATGGCAAATTAATTTTTAAAAAATGCTATTTTAATTAATGTATATAAGAATACAAAATACAGTCGAACCTCTGTCATGTCTTAACTTCTCATATCTAGTAATCGAGCACATATGCTCGCACATTATTTACTTTTACGGAGATTGGTCGGTCCCGACAAGTTACTTTTATAGAGATTCAACTGTAATTATTTACCGGCTATTATTCTTTCTCTGTGAAGAAAACGTTTTTCTAAATTACGTCGGAATGTTTCGTTTTTACAATAAAAGAAAGTCTGATTAGACCTTAACGTTATTATCGTATGACCTAATAAGTATGCAACACGATTCTTCTCGTGTCTGTTTCTTGTCGCGCATACTATCGGGAGATTGACATGTAAATCATGCTGAGCCTTTTTGCCGACCATCGTCGGACATCATTAAGTTCCCGCACCCCCGAGGGCGGCGAGGCACGTAGAGGCAACTGGACGACGAGCAATAAACGTCTTGGGCACACGGTATAAATAATCATCGATACGACGACGGCCCATTCGTAATTAAGCGAGATGGTGATATACTGAAAACAGTAAAACGTGGAAATTTATATCCTACAGCCAGGTATAAAACTCGATGAAAAAGCCCAAAGATGGCGCATCTCTGGGCATTGCGCTTGAATTGATACCGTTGCAACACATGCCTGTATTTCGCTGCGAATATTAAAAAATAAATTTGCTAAAGATAAACGTTATAATTTGCAAATTTATTTTTATGATTTGATATGTTTATTTTCACGAGATAATTTATTTTTATAATTTTATCCGATACGTTCATTACCTGAAAATTAATATTTTGAATTTTACTGTGGAAGTGTCTATTATACATAGGACTTGATGTTGCATTTAATATTTGTATTTCTTATGTGCACATTTTATATTTTCTTTTTCGTAATTTCAATTTTAATTTTTTATAATTAAATTCATACATGCAGTTTCGATTGTAATTTATTGGGAAAAAATGTCTCAATATAATCTCAACTTATTTTCAACATTGTAATTTTTATTACATATAACGGATCATAATAAATCGATATTGAATCACAACGACTGCGTTCAGTAGACTCAACAGTTGAATGAGGGCTATTATTGGTGTAGTCTAAATCATTCAATCAGACTTTTAGATTTAGAAGAATATATCAATATAACAGCGAGCATTCGGTCAACTGTTGAGTCTGAACGCAGTTATTACATAGAAAATAAGTACAACAAACATAACAAATTGATAAACTGGAGACTTTCCCGCGTCAATTGATTTTCATGTTGGTAACAATAATATTACTAGAGAGAGAGAGAGAGAGAGAGAGAGCAACGCAATCTTCAGTACCATGCTGAAAGTTCTCTATTACGGCTATATTATTGGATTTACCGATTTTTGTTATTTATATTCAGATACTCGTACTATTGTGGGATTCCTTTTTCTGTCTCTCCTCTTTTCTCGTTCCTCACGGCGCATTTAATCGGCCCAGGCGAAAGCCCATTACATCGGATGGCTTTGTCACGCCGGTGGCACTCTGTCGGAGAATTAATAACCTCGCTATACTCACGACGTGTTCATACACCTCCCGCCCATGTGCCGCCACTCGAAACACTTCGGCCGAATTATTTGTTCGACACGATTCGATACGCGCGTTTCTGTCGTATCTTATCTCCGATCTAACGTCGCACCCTCGACGCACGAGATGCAGAGACGAGAGAGAGAAAAAAAAGTGGCAACTTGAAGGAGCCAATACAGAACGCCGCCGACACCTCCAGGCAATTGATCCTCTCTTTTTAGCTTTTTTAGTCAAAGACCGTGACTTCTTTTAATTCCGTGTTGATGCAAGTATGAGTGAAATGAACTGTCTAACGTTTATCAGAACAACGATTAAGAGGATGCTGAAGTGATCTAATTATCGATATTACAGTTGTATAAAAATCTCTAAATTGATTGAACAGAAAAAATTCTTCTACAGGATTAAAGTAAACGCAAAGGAAGTGATGTAGTGAACTTTATATTAAAATCGAAAAAAAAAAAGAAAAACTTACTTAATTTTTTCGATTTTAATTTCAATGCACTCCAGCATCCCCTTAATTGTTCTTTATTTTTACAAACGCAAGATGGTTGAATTTCAGTTTATTCGCTTATTCAATGTCGAATGTATTTCAAATATTCTGACTCTTTTGCGTATTGTATGTTAAAGTTTTTATAACACGATTATGTCTCGTGTAATAATGATTCATTTTATTGAACTGATTAATTTTGTATTCTACGCGTACCCCCAATAAAATAACGAAAGAGAATTGCGGAAGGGTTGAAGAAGACATCTTATCTATATTTTTCTCGCGGAAAGGATTACGGAGCGAATTGAAATGAAGAGATCAAAACGGGGGAAGGTGAGAAACTCGGAATCGGCTCGATCTCTAGTCGATCTCCAGTCTGGCAGGATAATAAAAAACGACGATAGGAGGGTTGAAAGACGTACGCGAACGGGGGAGAGTCGCGGAAGGAGCTATCCATTAAAGGCACTCGCGGCCACCGGCAACCCCCATTTTTCAAGATTTTGTTGAAAGGGGGATTTGCCACCTTTTTCCTGTTTCGAGCGCTGCTGGAGAGATATTGGCAGTACACAATCAAGAGATTAAAATGAAAGTGTAATCACACAGAGAACTTCGTAGAACGATAATAGTTGGACACGGAAGGAACGTTAGTTGCAGTACAGTAAGTACAACTACGGCCATTGCCAGCGTAGAAATAATACATCAGTCATATCTTTCGACACTTCCTTACAAGTCCCTACATGCACACGCACGTGTATCGGCGTTTCTTTCCGGCCTTCAACGGTGTATTGACCCGCAGCGAATAGGAGCACGAAGTCCGCAGATTATTGTTACCCGAAATACGAGCCTGTATTTTGCCGCTCGGAGGAAAATAAGAGGATAAGAAGAACCGCGGACCCGTAAATAATCACTTCCGATCGGTAAATGATTCGGTATATCATTCAACGTTGGTATTTTAATCCTTTCAACACAATTTTTATTCTATATAGAAATTCTATAATAGAAAAGTTTGCGTGCTCTCTTTCTATTCAAAGATTTGTCATGTCATTTAAAATCTATTTAATTTGGAATAAGTCGTATGATATATGTTGCAAAAATATAATGAAAATTGAGTATTTAAATCAAATGCTGTAAAAATCCTTTTAACAATTAAAACTTCAGCTTAAAGACTGTTCAGGCCGAACATCTGCAATGAGATAATACCAGGTTTCATCCTGATCCCTCTTTGAATATTATCGGAAGACATTAGAGAAACGCACCCTTTACTGATAATAAATTCCCGCTCGGTCGGCGGAATTAATCGCGTTCGAGGTACGGGGCCTGCTGGATCAAGAGGTTTTCTTATTCGCGCGATACCGTCGATTCGCCTCGAGCGAATGGCTGTCGGTTCTGCCAAATTTAAGGGCTCCAGCGATCCGGCGCCAATGCACGTTTAAATTGATGGCTTCACGGTCCCTTGCATTTCGCGCTTAGGTACTTCGTGTCTTCCCTCTCCTGCTCGGCTCGGACGAAACCTACCCTCCCGTTTCACGAGGGAGGCGCGATCTGGAGCTTTATCCTATTAATCAATGCGCATAAATTGTTTTAAGGGAATCGTTACCGCGCCATTCGGACATACCGTACGACGTTGTTGCCGGGGTTAATGTCGCGCGCAGAATGAGGGAGGAAAATCGAAGCGGCGAACCGGAATCATTAGATGTAACACAAAATATATAGACGGCGCCGAGCTGAGATTTATTGGCTTAGAAAGTGGGAATTCCGCAGCTGCACTTACCTATTCATTCTCGCCAAAACAGCTTGATCCGTAAGACTTTGTTTCGGACTTTGTGATGGGGCCACGACGCGATTTGCATCATGCTCGATTTAAGTGCAGTGTATCTCGATAAGATTAGACTTTTGTTATAGATACAAGCAGTATATCGTACTTGTCAGGCACGAAATTGGAAAACTTCAACTTTTGTTTGTTACATTATTCATGAGATGTTCGAAATACAGTCAATTTACAGTTATATATATAGTTACAAAAATGGAATAATTTGAATTATTCTAAATAATCTAGAAATTCAGATGTACAATAAAAATTTTAATTTATGTATCGTATTAAGAGAAATATATCTTCATAGCAAATATTTTTTTAATTATTCAATATAAGCGAAATGGGATTGAAAACGATCGTTATTAGAAGCAATCGGTTGATAACGAAAATGGATTCAGTAACCAATATATAAACCTGAGAAATGAGCTCGCGATTATTTGCGGTTGAACGATTTCGTGTTTATTTCTGATAAATAATTTCGGCGCGTTGTGGTGGAAAGGCAGCGGTGAACCTTTCATCATAGAATTCGCTCGCGATGCGAGAGAGAGCTCATTACACACCGGGCGATTTAATTCGGAGTTGAAACGCCGGATTATGAGCTGGTCCGCTGGTATTAATATCAAACGATTATCTCGCTCGATTATTGTTATCGTCGTACGATTAGCGGGTGGATTTATGCGCGGGCGTCCGCTCATACAAGTTAATAATGCCAGTTATTCCATTCTAATATAGCAAATATTTTATAGCAATTATATTATCAGAACAGTTCTATGGTGAAATAATTTTAAGCCGTCAAATTCAACAAAAAGGTCTAAAGTTTATTCCCAACCTTTTAATTCCTCATCTCTAGCTTTGTTTAAAGATTAAAAGCCAGAATAAACTTGATTCAAGTAGGAACTAACAATAAGTTTAAAAGTATATCACAGATTAGAAAGACTGTTATATATAAAATACAAAAATGTTATTAAATTAGTAAAGTTTTAAATATCAATGGAGAATTTTCTTTGAGCGACCGAAACTTTAAATCGGAAATGCGAAGAAAAATAACGACGGTTGGTTGGATTCAATCACGGCGATCGATTAAAACCATTCTCCCACGCAATCGCCTTAGTTAAACTCCTTCGAAAGAAAATCCGTCTTTGCTTTGAAGCTTTTCTTTTGTGTTCTCTCTCTCTCTCTCTCTCTCTCTCTCTCTCTCTCTCTGTTTTTATGTAGCCATCATCTTTATTCCTTCTTTTTTCTTCTCGCACGTTATTATCGTCTCTGAGTCAAATGTGAAGGTATGACAAAATAAGAGCAGAGATAAGAAAAGAGAAAGGTGAGCAGAAGGTAAATAAGGAGAAAATAATTCGAAGACGACGTCCTTCTAAGTAAGAGAAGCAGCGTTTCTACGAGAAGGATAAACGGAGGTAGCTTGGAGGTAGCTTAATTCGCGTTATTCTCATTGTCGTTGGAGAAACTACTCACTAGAGGCGCCTCCTTTCTTCATCTCCTTTTCTATTTTTATTTCCTTTCAATCTGAAGGCACTGCGAGCGATTTTCGGCGGAACTCTTATAGGATCAGATTGAGATACCGGCATAAACGGACGGACTTGTCACTAGAGCTTGCGTTATTTTCTGTATTTCACTCTTTCTCCTTTTTTTGTGAATTTCTAGTCGAAAATCAACTTGGTTCACGCATTAATAAGAATGTATTTTAATTTAAAGTCTAATTTTCATATTTAATCTTTAATTCAATCTTTAAACATAAAAAACGCGCGCGCGCGCGTGTGTGTGTGTGTGATAAGAGGATTTTAATTTTCTTATTTTAAAATAATGAGATTCGAAAAATAAGTTTATGATATATATTCGAATATTATTTTTTTATTGTAGGATAGAAACGTCCAGTTAAATATGAATTTCAAAATGTTCCTCTTTTATATATATATATATATATATATAGCTATAAAGAGCCTCCATATAATATGAATAAATTACGTTTATCTCATTCTTTTTTTCTTTTCTTCTTTTAGATTTACCAGTGATACTGCCCACCACCCTCGCGCATCATGCACGCTATAATAACGAATAATGCGGGGCAGTTAGACGTTAGCAGGGCCTCGATCCCGCTAGTCCTTAAGTGAAAAGTGAGCTCTCGTTTCGTGAAGCACCCCTAAGCCAGAATCGTGCACGCGGGACACGCAGTGGGGATCAAGTCTTCCGTAGAGCGAATAATATAATCGTTACCCGCGGCGTTCGCGTAATTTTTCCTTTTATAGCATAAATCGCGATGCGTCTTTCCCTCGACGTCGATGACATCCGCTGTTTGATTTAGTCCATTCTGTTGAATTGAAACTGTAACTTCCAGACAAGAAATTATTTTTGCTACAAAATGTTTTTTGGCTGTCGTAAATATAGTTATAGAGAATCCGATTCCAGGACATTGAAAATTTTTGTGTAACGCACATTTTATTATTATTAACTTACAAATTTTGAAAAATATTATATAAAAAGAAAATTACATTTTTAAACAATTTTTATGCTCTTTAATTTTGACGAAAGTGGTAATGCTAAAAGTGAAAATGATAAAAAATTGTATTTTTAAATTATGCATTTTGTATATTTAATTCTACGTTGACTTATTATCACAAATTAATCTTCTTTGATAATTTCCTTACATTTTCTTATATATTGCAATGGACCATGTCATGCTGCATTGCTTGCGATCCATATATATCATGTCGATAATAAAATCGATTATGTTAGCAGGAAGAACGGTTTATGTCTTGACATTTCAAGCGAAAGTATGTTACTTATTACTAGTTGACGTTTCTATCATGAGATATAAGCTAACTTGCTTATAACTCCATTACTTATTACACTCGGCACTCTGCTAGATCAATAAAGAGCTAAGAGCAGAGAAAAAAAAGCTGCTTGGTCATATATCACTCTTTCGATAACCTATGCACTTCATTATACTTAAGTGCATTGAGTGTCACATTCACGGCGAGATCACATTTATTAGTCAGACACGAATTGACAGTTCTAATTTTATTTCCTTCGCAAGAAATGAAATTATATATACATACTTTAATATCATTAATTTTTTTCTATTTTTCAATCTTTTCCTCTTATAATATTATGCAATTTTTCATATTTTTAATAAATATTTTTAATATTTTTATAAATATTTTAATAAATATTCAGTTTTTTTCTAAATATATACATATCGGAATACATACAGTGAAATCTTTATAAAAAATTATTTGTATATTGTTTTATGATAATCTGTATACATTATTTTTTTGGAAAGATGTATTGCAGAACATTGAAGTAATTTTTATATGCCCTTTTGTATTACATAAATTAACGTTAATCGCTTCGTTAATGGAAGCTGTAACGCAAAGAGTTGCGGAGTCTGCCCGCAGGCATTCACGTCGTTCACTATCTTTTGGCAGCCGCGTTCCTTCGTCCACTTTCTTCCTTAAGGCCGATGACTGCCCGGCCTCCCGGTTCCTTTGAAATTATAGGCGCTTTACGGTACTTGCTCATAATCATTTTATGCTTCGCCGAAGCACTCCAGAACGAAGCTACACGAAATACCGTGGAAGTTATTTACACGGTAAATACGCGCCTTGCGAATGAATCGAGGCTAATTTGACAGTTTTCTAATTTTGTTCCGTGTATCTTGGAAGAGATGCCTTTTTGAGATGACTTTTTGCATAATTTTAATTTGAACTCCTTGTGTCTGAAGTTTAACGAGAATGCAATATCGTTCTTATTCCGTTATCATCAATTTGCATTATGCCAATTTTTGTGAATTAAATTTATTCTACTGTTTTTTTTTGTTTTGTGAATCTCAATAAATGTTGTTGAACATTTATTTGTATGATATCAAATTCTCAATGATTCATTTTAAACTATTTTGTATTATGACGAAACAAATTTTATTGTAATATAATATTTATTAATTTTATAATAATCCAATATAAGTCCATTGTAATAACACGAGTTTTCTTTGAAAAATAGACATTTAAAATTTTATGACATACATTGCGATGATAGCTCTTAAGTCGATTGAAAGCTTGTGTCATACACGGGTATCTGTTCTATAGAAAGCACGAAAGCAATAAGAGTCTTCGCCACGTCGCCCATTCGATAAACTCATCCATGTCACGCTTGAAATAGCGTCCAATTTCAAATAGGTATTACTAGATTCCAGCAAGTATCTCCGTTGCGAGAGTCGTTCTCAAAGTCGAAGATATCGAATTTGCATTTTTTGCATTTGCATTCTCTCCGTAGGTAACGAATTTGCATTTTCCAGACGAATCGTGGAAACTGCACGATCCTCGTAGCGACGACTGTATTTCGTCCAATTCTGATATTACATGTGCATGAAAATCTTATCGATGTAAATTGGCTATATCCCTACTAATAAATTTCCTACTAATAAAAGACTTCAAAAATATGAAAATCAATTCAAATTAATGAAATGAAATGATATCAATTCTATTTATTCGAAAAACGTTTTCTTAATAATCTTATTCGATTATTATATATCGATTATTATATAATCGATCTGTAATTATTTTTATCAACGTTATAAAATCATATCCAGATTGATTACTATTCCATAATTGTTAATGAACTTAACTCGTACAAATCTTTAATCTGATAAAGATGAAAACAGATCAAATTGAAAGCTGCTCGTATTATTTGGCTCCTGTTCGAGTTACAGAGTCTGATATCGCCTGTTGAAATTTTCAAAGCATCGTGTCAGTTTCACGTCGCGTCGTGTCGTGCCGAGGATATCTGTTCACGATGAACTCCGGTAGACGCAAGATAGAGATGAGGCTAAAGCGGAAGAAAGGTCGATGCTGTGAAAAGAGAGAGAGAGAGAGAGAGAGAGAGAGAGAGAGAGAGAGAGAGAGAGAGAGAGAGAGAGTGGGACGAGAGAAGACGAGTAGGCGGCATTCGAGTAGCACGGGGAAGCGACACGACGGAATTTCAGAAATTGCGCTCGACATTTTCGCATACAGTGTATATATAGCTAACCGAACTGCTTCCTCCTCTTCATTCTCCACGATCTTCTCTTCATCCTGCATCCATTTCTTGTAGCTGCTCCTTTCAAGCTCTCGCGATTGAAACAAAGGGATGTATCGGCAACATTCGGAAATCGATGATTCTGTTGTGAAGACACCTTGATATCATTGCAGTATCAATTTCGAGTTTGAGTTAGCATAAAAGATTCAACACCTGCAACCTCAATCAGTCGCGTGGCATTTTATAGCATATTCTTCATGATTTTGTGCGAGGAGAATTAAAAGATAAACAAAAAATTGAGTACGTTTCAGATATACATTTTCCAGTTTAAATTTTCGAATATAAAAACAACATATTTCGTTATCCACAATATTATTTCAAGAATTAACGATAAGATGCCTTAACGGTAAGCAAAGTTCGCATTCTTGAAAACTCGGATCTCATTCGACGAGCCAGATTCGCGGCGGATTTTCCGCAGAGAGAATTGCGAGTTAATTTCCCGTGCGGTCGCCTCCGGCCCATAACATCGGCTCGTTGTCGTCGTCAATTATTTTTAATTGCGCGCCGATCGGTGCCCCAGGCTTTGCGCGGTGTGCATTAAAATGCGCCTGAGTGTAAAATTGAAACTCGCGAGGTCGCGGTCACGTATATACTGTATCTCTGCCGACGCGATAATGTGATTTTCAACAAATAATTTTGATTCTCCCTTGCTCATTGTGCTCTCGCAATCGCACAGTTCATTGCGAGCATCATTTTGCGCGGGGGATCGTCAATGATGGACGAGTTCGTGCTCGAAATCATTGCGAAACGAGAGACGGGGATAGCCGGAGGGGATGAAGGGGAGACGAGTGATTGGAAAGGGGAGAGGCGGCCGGCAGGTGCGTGGCTGTTCAATATTCATCGGCGAGAGGCGTCGAAATGATTTTAAGTGCCTGCAGAAATTGCTGCAGCACCGGCGTTTTCTGATAATCTGCATTATTTCGATCGCTTTGATCGCCGCTGCTTTAATAATATGTAGATTTATGTTTTCATCCGGGCGACGGCGGTGGTGGTGGCGGCAGTGACGGCGGCGCGTCACTTCTCTCGTCCTGACACAGTCCGACGGGATGTGGAAATTATTATTGAATTATTTATTATGTTCTAAGTACCGACACAGGATGCGTTCTTCGTTTACGGAAATTTTATGTGAGAAACAATGTTAAATAAATTTCATCGCTATAATTACGTTCGTCAAGGTGTTAATAATGCGATTAAATGGTAGAAAATTACTTCTGACATTTTGTCATTATAGTTTAAGGATCATAAAGTAACGTGAAGTGCTACAAGTGTCTTCACTTATAAATTTTGGGAAATTGGAAAATTTTTGGGAAATTGTTATAAGATATCCCAGAAGTATATGAATTATTATATTTTAGATCGCTTTTTGCAATGATTCCATTTCCTAAGTGCGAGATCTTTTTCAATTTTAGGGAACTGAATTTACTAAAAATTTTTTATTTCTTGAATTAAAATATTAATAATGGATAATATTGAATGTGATTCTGCGTTATAAATAGTTTATGTTTTTATCTTCTTTCATAATAAAAGAAAATATTTTTTACACAAATAAACATTTTTTTTACAATAAGGAAATATTTTTTAGTACATGTTCTCATATTTTAAAATATCTAGCAAGAGTTTCAATAAAAATATCGTAACAAAAATATAAATATTTAGAAATTTTAAAAATTGAAGAATAAAGATACAAAAATATTATATCTTGAAAATTAGCAGTCCTTCAACATTTTCCCTCCTTCAACATTTTACAAGCAAATCAATAAGTATTTTTTTCCAACAAAACGGCTTGCTCTATTTTTATTTTTATCGTATATATTTTTTGGTATATAATTTTGGTGTCAACGGGAAGCACAGCTTGCTGCACTTGAACGTTTTTTTTTTTTCTATAGCACGAGAATTGGAACATGGCGATAGCTCGGAAACGATAAAAGCATTTCCAAGAACATTCGAAGGTGCACCGCGAAGTACGTTGTTGAGAATTCCTTCCAAGCGTTCGATTACCGATCTGAAAAATTCGCGGCGGAATAGTATTAAAGAAAAAAAAAGATATAGTCGCCTTACTACTCGCTCGATTGTGTCGGGTGAATATATCCTTTTCTGCTCTTACTCTTTCTCTTTCCTTTTTAATAAATGATCTTTCTCCCTTCGACCGCGACGACCTCGGAGATGGGAATCGCGTTGTCATCGAGCTTATCGCGATTATCGCGGTGTACTGCGTATCGGCACACGCATGCACATCGTACGTAACATTGCGGTACGTTGCAAGGAAAAAAAGGAAGGGCAACATTGATGAAAGGAGAATAGCGCATCGCCGATTCTATTCGCGCAATGAACGCGCGGATACAAGGTTAGAGAAGATAGCATCGTCGGATTAATTATGCGTAATGCATGGGACGTACGCGAGGATGCGTTTGTGCACATTGCACCAACGGAAAGGGAAGAGAAGGGGACAGCTAGCGCATTCAATTATCGTCGTTATACCAGGAGTTTACAGATGTTTCGGCGATAATCGCATTGCTACGTGGCTTCCACGTTCGTCGTATTAAGTGTTGAATGCCAGCGGCATCAAGAAGGAAAGAGAAAACGAGAAACGAGAGGATGAGAAGGAGATGCGGAAGGGAGACTTAATTAGACTCGTCGGAAAAATTAACGCGATCCGCTCGAAACGAACTGGCAGCACTCCAGGATATCTCGTGTCGCTGTTCTTCCGCGTCCGCGGAAATGCACCGCTGCAATTCAGCCGATGCAATCTGTGAAGTGGTCCGCCGTGATGCACGTGGCGGTTTGCGGCTCGATGAACTTCCTTTCTCGGTCATAATCGAGACGATTGCTCGTTGGCTCGCGATATACTTACTCTTGGAATTAGAATTTTTCCGAAAGATTTTGATGGGAATTTTTTATGAAACCTTACACACAAATATATTTGAGATTTAAAATACATATTGAAGGATTATTGAATTTTTTTTTCATTCAGTATTCAGTTACAAGCTGCGTAATAAAAAACATTTACACATTCCAGAATTAAAACAAAGAGAGGGCAATTAATGATATCATTGATATTTAACTGATAATATTAATGAATAGTTTAAATAAGTATTCTAAATCTACATTAATTGATGAAGCATTATAATTCTATCAATTTTATAATATTTTTTAAAAGATAAAATGATCTATCTTTAGATTTTTTTCTCAAAGATCAGGCATTTTGAATTGTCAGTCGATTAAAGGTATCGATATGTACTTAAAATTTATTGTACCTTGAATTTTCTTGTATCTACAATATTTTTTAAATAAAAAGCATTTGATATACAATTAGAGTAGAGCTGAACTATTCCGTCACTTTTAACCTTTAAAGTGATATAAAGTTTACGACAACAAACAACATCTTTTTCAATGCCCTTTAAATGTTCAATATATGTTGTTTAAAACAAACACTATCATGAAAAATAGATGAAAAAGATTCGTTCTACCTTATTATTTATTCGCTCTTTTGTATAAATGTGTTATTTTTCATCTCTTTTCCGTCAGTTCTATTTTACTGTAAATAATATGTATTTTACTTAAGATTTAACATTTCGCGACGTCAGTGAAAATGCACATTTTCGCGCGTAATCCACACGA
>NW_017259336.1:3124194-3160169 GCF_001594045.1 Atta colombica | reverse complement strand
TTTTTTTCGACAAACTGATAGGTCGACAGGGCGCACGCGCGACATAGGAAAAATCGAGCGAGCATCGCTGGTAAACACTATAAATCAGCTTAATCCGCGTGTCTAGCGAAGCGAAGGGGTTGGGGATATGTGTGCATTTGCGTGAATGTAGGTTAACGAAGACGAAAAAGGAAAACAATTTTGGTGTCAGCGTTTCGAAATTTGCAGACCGCGCGAACACGGCGCGATTCTATCGAATAAAAACAGTGTGCATTGTGCAATAGGTGGAACAAGATGAATTAGGGTGGTGAACTGCGATCCATAATCATATGCCATACGCGTTATGTTTAAAAAATAACATAATGAGTGCATTTCGTTTTCACATTTACACGCTGTAAGCATCAATTCATTGTTGTCTATTAAATATTAAACAAGAACGAATGATGATTACAAATGCTATAAGCGCAAAACGGAACGTATCTGAAATATGAGGCAATCAATAGAATTATTTGAATCTATTAATACGATATTAATAATTTAAACCTAAAGAAGTACAGAAAGAACGATTTTGTTGAAGTGTCTGAAGTGAAGGATCGTATTTATAGTAGACTCTAGTCTTTTATTTTAAAATTGTCTTAAATAATATCTTCAGAGGTTTCTGAAGTCATATGTTTTATCAATTTAGTAGAACTTACACACGATGTACATTGACACATAATACATCATACTGTAGCAATATTACACGCACACATACAAATTTTCTAACTAGCTAATCTTTCATATTAAGTATCTAAACCTAATTCTAAAAACTCAATATTATTTGTTCATGTAATCTGTAGCCCAAATCAAGATTGTTTTACATGTACGAAGTATAAAACTTGTATATAAAGTAATATTGTTATAAGTCGATCAGAGGTTGAATAAAACTGTAATTTTTCAACTTTTTTTCGTTTTTGACATAAAGTCAATTAATTTAATTTACGTTATACTTTATACTTTAATTGTGGAAAAGGATTTTTTAATCTGTATAAAAGCAGCTAAAAAATACTTATTTGAAATCATTAAAACGTACAACTTTAAGCTTTATAATACGATTGTGATTATAATATTTGAAGACTGTATTTTAACTGTTCTTTAAATAGATATCGATCTGAAAATAATTTTATTGATCCATCAAAATAATTATATTAAACGCCCAAGCTGATTGTCAAACTTTTTAAAGCATCATGCTTGTCATCATGCTTGAGCGCTCTACATAATTATTTTGATTAGTATAATTATCTTCAGATTATCTACAGCTAGCTAATTTTTAGATATTTCAACAAAACCTTCTTTCTATGCAATTTTAAATCTTTTTTAGAAAGATAAGAAAAATTATGTCGTGAAATAATATCTGTTTCATACACACGACATGCAAGTTTTCTTAATTTCAGTATACCGAATATTTATATCTATTCACCATATCTATCTATACTTTAATCTAGTTTATGACGTGCACCGCATGTATGATATCATGGTCTGAATCGCGATTTCTACGTAATTGCGACCGTAAGTCGACCGTGCGTCTCTGTACAAAAAAAAAAGAACAAACAAGATAGAGAACGTAAGGATGGTCACCTGATAAAGTGTACGATTTACGTAAATGCAATAATAACGTGGCGGCATCCAATCTTGGCATACCGAATGTATGTGTTCTCGGAAATCGCGATGCACTCCGGGGTGAGCGTACACATAGTTGGCGCAAAGTGCAAGAGCCGTCGGCGAAGCAGCACGCCCCAATGCACAGAGCGTGATCGTTTCTTTCTCTGCTTTCAGGCGTAGTCGGAGCTCGGAACCTCACGATGGAGTGCCGCAAGGGTCGACGGAAAGGAGGAGCTCCGATCCTCGGCAGTCTGCTACTTGCGTGGTTCTTAACCAACGGCTGCGCCGTCGTCGCACGAAATATAGGTGAGTGCGAGAAAGTATTTACGATTTCGGATCGCGGTTCCTTGCCACAGGTAACTCCCCCTCCCCCCTCCCCCCTCGATCCTTGTGCCAATTAAGGAGCTGACTACACGCGTGCGGATATTTACGCGCTGCACGTCCCGTAGAGTCTCTCGCGAAGTCGCGACTCGCCACGCCGCAGGCAGAAGCCAGTTTTGCATCCCGCCGCCTTCCGCGTGTTCTCTTTAACTTTGCAACGAGCACATTTTAAATTGTCACATCGGTGACTACAACCGTTGTGCAGGATTGTGCTGGCTGGTTTTGCTTCGGGAAATTGTAATGGAAAACGGAATGTTTTTCAAAAGATTCTTTGTTTGAAAGTAAACGTCAAAGTATGTACATATATGTGTGTATAATACAAGCATATAAGGTGTTAAGTTGAATTATCACTTGCTAGAAATCAAGAGACATAAATTTTATGTTTTGCTGCAAAAGGAAACAAATACATGCCTGTGCACGAAATCATTTTGCATTAATAGTCAGTGCATTATTAATTAGATGAATTATTTATCTGACAAAAGACTTTATCTGTGAGTTCATTGTTTTTTATCGTCTATTATTTCAGTCGCATTTTTTAGAAATTTAATTATGTGAGTTTATGATGGACTCTAACGTGTATGTTCTCCTACAAATTTTAAACAAAATATGAAAGTTATCTCGAAGAGGTTAATAACGAGGTGGAAGTGGCCATGAGGTGTATGCGCAGGGAGCGGAAGATCGTTGTTGCCGTAAACCTTGGAAAACCCTGTGAGATAGATGAGAGGTTTCGGCCGGCATGTTAAGTCCGGGAACATACCGTAGCACGCTCGTAGAATTAAACCGTTCTCGTGTTAATTGATTTAGGAGATTTCATCGACGTGTGTATGTGTATGTGTATGTACGAAGGTATGTATATGTTTGCATGTTGCAAGTTTTTTTTAGTAATTTTTCTGTAGCAAGAATCTTACATTTTTTAAGTATTTAATCAATATCTTTAACATAAATTGTGAGAAAATGTCACATTATAATTTATTTTTAAAATATCTCCTTTCTTATATATGAAAATAATGATTTTGCTAAACGATATCTAAAAATTTAACTAGGCATAGATCTGAAAATAATTTGGTTGGATCATCAAAATAATTATGGATACTTTAACTGGTTGCTAGAAGGTCAAAACTTTGCAGCATTGTTCATCATACTTGAGATTCTTACGTAATTATTTTGATGGTCCTACAAAATTATTTTTAAATTTGTATCTAGCTAAATTTTTGGATACTTTAGCAAAATCGGTCCTTCCGTATATATACTGATACTTTAATATGTGTTCAAATAGCTTGAGTGATAAACAAATGTTCTGAACCTTAATATTTATACATACAATCAATTTAAAATATTTTTGATGTGAACTTATACATAAAACTTTTACTTTGAATGAGAAATAACAAACTATACAACACAAAATCTAAAATCATCAGACGTCTTAACAATTTTAAATACGTATGTTGTCCTGAGAATATCTCTTTATGCTCCAAAAATAACATGTGCATCAATTTCGTTGACAATTTCAATTCTTGGACATATAGAATTTCTAAACTCCAATTTGTATATACGTGCTTCGTACACACTCTTATAATTTCGGTTTTGTATTTTTTGTTAGTCTATCATCACTTTCATGAAGCATACGCGTGAGAGTGAAAGTTATGAGAATGACTTTTGAGGGTTTGGGTACTCTGTCGAAAAGAAATCTGTTCAGACGTCGACGGCAGTGCCTACAAATTTCTCTCGGGACCATTTCTTTTCTCGCATATTAGCCCGACTGTGCGAGCCAGCTGCAATCTCCGACGACGTGTAACTGATCGCGGAAGTTGAAGAAAAACCCGCATTGCTGAGGTACGCCAGCCGGCGCGGCCCAATACGCGAGGGGCGTCATTTTCTGTTCATAAATCCAAGATTTTCTACTATTTTCTAGTGAGAAAATAAAAAAATATTCGAATATCTGACGTTGTTCACGGTACAGTTACAAAACTTAAATGTTTAAATCATGAAGAATGAGAAACATGAACGTTTTTGAGATTACATTACAAAAATATAAACGTAATTTTTTTTACGAATATTTTATCGAAGAACGATTACAAAAATGTTTCAATCATGTAAATAACAAAACAGTTTTTTCATTAATTTTTATGAATACTTCTCGATACATTACAATTTATTAATCTTTAAGTAGGCAGGTGGCTACACATATAATTATCTTAAAAATCGTTTACCAGAAAAGAAACATAAAATATATGCTCAGAAGTCTTAAAGTTTATTATTTTTTCGCTCCACCATCTTATAAAGATATAACGCAAATTTAACTCTGCATATATTAAAAATATTTAAAAAATATAACTATAAAAATAAAATTTTTTGAGGATTTTCTAAGCATCCCCACCTGCGTACTTAGAGGTATTCTTAGTTAAAGCAAAGCGCGGTACCTTGATGTCAAATGAATACATCATCGTGTAAACGAAGGAAGATGAAGTGAAAGGAAGAGAGGAAGAAAGGGCTGGCTAGCGCCCGATAGGTTCAGAACGTAACGATGAACAGAATGCATGCGAGCATTAACGAGCAACGGTATCTCGAGAGCAATTTCAGAGCGACGTGTTCAAGAGGGGTCGCGGCTGAGACACACGGGAGAAGGAGGAGAAACGATGAAGATCGGGGTTGGAGAGAGACGACGTGTCCTCTCTATTCCTGTGCCATTATCATACACCTCAGTGCACCTAATCCATGCAGCATCATCGTAGTTGCGTTTCCAGTGTTCTGCCTTCATTCTGCCTTCCTTTCCTTCTACTCCCTTTGCTGTTACAGGCATATGTGCACGCACACGTGATACTCGTATGCATAGCACGCACATGTATACGCACGCATATAGGCGGGTATGGGGAAGAACCGTAGTAATCCAAACGACAGATAAGTCAGAATCGTTCGCGTTGTACCGCCGGGACTCAAAAAAGGTTTTATGTGCTCTCAAAAGTAGGTAGATAGTTAGGATGTTGTAGATTTGATACCATTCTTAACTGCATTTTCAAGAATTGCGGAGTCGTGGTATACGAATCGAGTGGCGGAGAATTAGTAATGCTTATGTTGAATCGAGTTCCTGCATTGTAAATACGCATCTTTAGAAATAAGAAGAAAATAATGCGATGAGAGATGGAATGAATATAGTGATGTATTGTATGACTGTATTTATCAGAGAGATTAATTTTTGATAATATATGACTATAAAATATATTACAAATATAAAAAAATTTATATGTCTCAATATAGACATTAATAATTTTATAATAATATATTATTTTAGTTAAAATATTGCCTGGAATTATTGACAAGTGATTGACAAATGAATAGAAAAAGAGCATTAAATATAGCGATAAGATCAATTAATAAAATTAAATTAAACTGAATTATATATAAATGCGATATTGCATTGATGGTTTATATTAAATTTCGCGAAAGAATATTACAGATACCTTTAATATTAAGAGCTAAGAGAGAAATTAAAATCGACAGAATAATTCACTCTTCATTAAAAAAAATTAATTACTTGAAATGATTATATTACACACACACACACACACACACACACACACACACACACACACACACACACACACACACACACACGTGTGTATAATTACTGAAAAGTTCTCTCTTATATTTTACAAAGAAAATATATAAGAATTAAAGCTTTAAATTTAAAGAATTAAAGCGTATTTCATTGTAGTTTAAATCGCTTAAAATAAATACATATTTAATATCTTTAATTTCTTTAAAAATTATAAAATTTGTGAGAAGTATTAAAATTCCTCTACTCTTCTCCGCATCTTTATTCGCCACTTTCTTCCTTAACATTTTAAACAAGTATACGCGCATCATTTCAGTTATTCAGCAATTAGCTTTTTACTACTGCTCCGCCCGTCATAAAACTGAAAATGGTTCCTCTTGGCGTATAAATATGCCGGCTCTTCGAAAAATTACATAAAACCTCAATACCCGCCACTTTGTAATCGACTCTGATAGCCGTCGTAAAATGTTAGTTAATGGCAGGAAGGATGATCTCGATCGAGCTGACCTCGCGAATAACGTGCGATAAAATTTGCAGCGGCATCGAAGCGGCGCCGAAAGATGCAGTTCATTCATGGCTACTCGTCTGCGATTATTTGCGCTGCTAGAATTTTTACGAAGAATTTTCACAGAATTTCCGATTCTCACTAATCACAAATAAAAGTAGTATGACCATATTTGTAGCAGGACACTAACCGTTAGATTTCAATTGGATTCATTTATCAAATCGTCGATCAAATTTTAATCGCTTGTAAATATCGCACGCGCATTTATATCATATATAGAATATTTGGTATATTGACGATATAATAAAATGATAAACGATTCAATCTGTAAAAATATTTTTTTCCATTTATAAAATTAAAATTTATTGGATATTAAAAATTATCTATTCGTTTTTTAAATAATAGGATATTGATTAAAATTTGATGACAGTTAAATTTTAAGAACTTTCAAAATTAATATTATCACCATTATGATGATTACAATGATTATAATTTACCGATATAACTATTCTGCACGAATTTTTAATATGAATCATTTTATGTCGAGAACGTTTAGCTGTTTGCGTGACTTGGTAATTCGCTATTGGCCATAATTGTCATAAACGGTTGCCAGGTTACATTATATTTCCACTGACATTGTGGACCACCTGGGACATGCGCCATGAAGAGAGATCTCACCTCTTCTCCTCTTCTCTGCCTCTTCTCTGCGTTCTACGACGACGAGGATTTATATACGCGGTAAGAGGGAGGTGCTGCCGGGCAATTTACGGTCGCCACTTACGCCACTATCGCCGTAGCGCATTCTGGGCAATTAATATTTACGCTGGATAGATCGGTAATCCTATTATACACTCGGCACAATATCGAGATAATAAAAATAAAGATAAAAAATTGTAATCAACGCGTGATTACAGAGTGCGTCGCGTCCCCGAGGCGGGCCGAGTTTCTCTCCGCGAGATGGATTCCTCGAGGAAAAATTCTCACGGTTCTCTCCAGCAATCTTGAAGCATGCATTTACGTTATTTGATATGCTAAAAAATGAGGGAAGCTAGGAAAAATGTGTTAAGATATTTGATATCAGATTCGGTAAATATAGCGCAAAGTCCATTTTAAATGTATTTTATTACATGAATAAACGTATATTTTATTCAAATATTATATTAATATAATTATATGTACATTATGTTAATGTAATATAATTTTGAATGCAACGTATTAGGACAAGAACGATAATCATTTTTAACATTAGTAGATAATATTATGAATTATGATATGAAAATACAAGATATACAGCGTTACTTTACTAAAATTTTACTCTCGTATTGATCAGTTGTGGTTGCACGATAAATTTTCGAAGAACGATTCTGTATTAATATAAGAATTTAATAATACGCATTCATTATTTCTTTTAAATTTTATTAAAAAATGGACTAATGAGAGAAATACGTATTTTGAAATGAAATATAAATTTGATACAAGTTGCAAATTAATATCGCAATTAAATACTAATGGGATATTGATAATATTTAAAGCACATTCAGGAGAACTAAATGCATATTCTGTTATCAAAATATTTGAATTTATCCTAGTTTAACATAATAAATACTATTGTTAAATATTAATATGATGATATGAAATTGAAATTGAAGAAAACGTCATCGAACTGCAAGTAGTCAAATGGAATAGATTACATTTCACGTCAACTTTACTAATTTAATAAAAATTAGATCAATATTTGCAAATTAAGTCAATCCATATATCATATATACTAATGGAATTTAGTGAAATGACAAAATCAATGTTACACATTTAGATTTATGAGGTATTTATTTTCAAGATAAAATTGCGATTAAAAATCCGTCATAATTTCTGAATAGAAATATAAATAAAGCATTGAATATGAATAAAGCATCGAATACGACATTTATTTTACCATTTCGAGACAAGCGATTTTAATGTTAGTCGGTTCGAAGAATCACGAGGGCAAAGTTCACAATGCGAGAATGTCGCTAGCTATGCACGTTTCCTTCCACCGTAAAGCTTCGTCAATGCGACGAATATATGGCGTCGGTGAGATAAGCAAAATAATTCCAACGTCTATTGTTGTTCCGCCGACGAACACGGTCTTCACTGTGGAACGACGTTTTGCCAGCAAACGACCATCCGCAGCAACTCTGACAACCCTCGACGTCTGTCTCCGTTCGAATCGAGGACTTCTCTTCGTTCACCTAACTCTGCAGAGGACCTTACAAGTTCCGTCGTAAGGTGCTTCGTGACGGACCTTGCTGTCGAAGATTTGTGGCACATTGGCAACACGCGGCGGCCCCAATTTACTGCGCATTACCTCGTCCGCTCGCCTCTTCATCTCGCATTTCCCTCCGTCAACGTTATCCACCGTCGCGTCCTCTTCTTCTTGCGTCTTGAGTCATTTATACTTTCTTTTTTTCGGCACGTATATTTCGACAGTTGCACGATTTTCTCTGCCATTTTTTGCTTCTTTCTTTTTTTATTTTTTCGAACTCCAATTTTACCAATTTTACCTTATTCCTTTTTATTTTTATTCCTACATTTTCCTCTTTTTTCTTTTTTTTCATTCTTTTTTTTTAGCGTTCTATTCAGTTTTTTTTTCTTACACCATCGTTTTTATTCCTTTCTCTTTTAGTCGAGATTGTCTTCTCTTCTTATCTTGCCATCTTTATTCTTTTTTATTTTTATCTTTTTTTTAGATTCCATGTTTACCACACACGTAAATCTCCTTTTGTTTTTTTCAATCAATATTTGTCTATTAGTCCCCGTTTTACGAGCTTGCTATGCATGTTCCTGAAACCATCGTGTACAAACGGCGGCGATCACCCTTCCGCGTTATTCCTTGTTCGTAACCGCTGCTACGTGACTAATCTGATTCCCACCCACGTGCAAACGCGGGTTTCGTCCTCTCTTTCTCCTCTCTTGTTCTCGCTCTCGACGCTTTAACCCTCTTGCATCGTTCCCGCCGAGTTCAATGAGTTTCACGCGATCGGACGCGCGGACACGACGCCACTCGTCTAAATTTAAACGAGTGACGCGCCTGTGACGCGATGATTCGACGTAGCGAGCATAGTATTGAGTAACATCGAGGATAAGAGAGAGCAATCGATAAAGTGCCTCGACCTCGCGCCCTGGTAACCCGCGAAACGGAAACGAATCGCGAGATTATATCCTTTATATTTGAATATACGGGCTGTCTCAAAATTTGCGATAGCAAAGTTTTCAAGAAATTGAGTAAAATAAGTTTTTATAAATTTATATTTTAAACGATAGTTTCTGAGATATAAGGATTTAAATATGGCCAATTACAGACGTTGAGATAATTACATGATTATACGAGTATTAGTGAATGTGCTGAAGTGTGCGCTCACTAATTTACTGCACGCGCGACTCATGTGTGAACATGTAACCATCTAAACAATCTGTGGTATCTTAGTACTTAAATTTTTATTATCTTAAAAATTTATTGCTTATAAAAGTAAAAATTTATATGAATACGTAATTTTTCAAGAGTTATGTTGTTAGTATTTTGAATCACGAATTTTGATGTCTGTGAAGTTAGCACAGCATTTTATTAATTTTTAAAAAATAATGATTCTAATAGCACTTTCCATTGTATTACTGTTTTTTTCAAAAATAATAAAATGTTCTGCATTTTTAATATCAAAAAATCAAAAATAAAGAAATGCCGTAATAACTTCACAGACACCGAATTTTGAGACGTTCTGTATATAATTATATTTTTAAAAATTTAATATGTAAACAATTAAAATTATTTTTTATTCTGTTTATAATAACATCAAAAATAAATAAGGTTTTAACACAACAATTATATTCACATATAAAATTTTCTATTGTTATTAATTTTTTAATTTGATTGTTAATTGTATCTCTTCTTTATTTTACGAATTATATTTTATTTTTGATAGAACACACTTATCATAGATAATATGTTTGACACAATAAGTTTGATCTTGAATTTTAAATTATACAAAAAAAAAAGATAAGATATATGTTTAGATAAATTATATGCTTCTGTAAGTACAGTTTGCGCTTTCAGGAATTTTTGTAATATTTGTCGATGAATCAATTAATTATAGAGCGCTGCCTTTTTAGTTATATTTTTTTGTAAGAGGTAATCCGTGCATTTTCATTAATACAGAAACGGTCAAGTTTTCCTTTAACAGTAAAGCTTCTTTAACAAATCATGATTCGCAATTAGATCGATCCATTTCATGGCTTAAGTAAGGAACTTTGATGTATTTTTTATGCGTGCATTATTCCACGTTTAGAATGAAGCACTTCAGCGTAGAATGATGAGATTAAAAGAGAATTATTAAAGTTTTGTTTAATTTTCTATTAAGATATTAAAGAAAAAGCAAATGTCGCGAATGTCTAAATTTATAGCAAATTTCGATTTGTCATATTTGTTTGCCGTTTATTTTTTATTATACATACATAATTTAAATATTACTTTAGAAGCGAAAATCTTGAAGTTAAAGTTGTCGGATATTCTCGATATGAAGAACACAGTTTCTCCATATGAAAAGTGCTTTCCAGACTGGTGGAATGTAGCCAAACGAAACCCAACATCCTCGCTCGAGCGGGAATCTCGTTCACTTGCCGCTCGCGTTTTCCAATTCGCGCCGAATGGATCGGTCGCGTGGAAAATAAGAGATTGTCGTGATCTTCTCCGCGCCGTGAGACTACTCGCTAGTAGTGATGGTTTTCGAATCAATCTTGATTTCAATTTTTCGAACAAACCGAATCAAGTGCGGATATATTGCGCAAGAAGTAGGTATCGCTATATAATTTCACACATCCAGAAATTGATGATTACTCACATTTTTTTTATTAGAATTAAATTATTCTCATCTTGTACTGCAGCCTTGGTCATAAGTATAAAATACAAATTAAATGTTCTATATCTAAAGAAAAATAAGTTAAAAACAGTTTCATTAAAAATTAATATTTATTTTTATAACATTATTATATATATTTAAAAAAATTTCTTTTAATAAGTTTTCTTTTGGAGCTTTCATCACTACTACTTTTCAAAAATAATGGAATAAATTAAGGATGTTTTATCCTAATAATCAATAACTTTGTATATCATTATTTTTAAATTGTTAAGAATGATAATAAAAATAAAATAGATCACTGAAAAAAAAGATTGATCACTGCAACCATTTAGATAGTAAAATATGGCATATTTTACATCTGCAATGTATATGATCAGTATATGATTTAGGCTAATGCAACTAAAATTTGCTGCTACAACCAAAAATTGGTTGCTGCAGCCATATAAAATTGCTGTGCCATATTTTACTATCTAAATTGTTGCAGCAACTAATCTTCTTTTTCAGTGAAATATTTATAATTTACAATTGATTGACAGTAGTTAAGCATTTTTTAATTATATATAGAAGATCGCAGTTAAAAAAATATTACGTACATTTTTTATTTATTTATAAATATTTATAAATGTGTTTGCAAAAAAAAACATCAATACAGCGGGATATTTTTTTTCTTGGCACAAATTCTATCAGTGACAAGTGGCGTGAAGATTCCTAATTCGGGTAACGTTCACTTCCGACGTACGTGACCTAGTTTTGGGAGACCCCTCGAAAACGATTGCCCATACCGAGCCACGCGAATTCTTGCTGTTTTCTATTCCCATCGCGAGGTTAACGGAACATTTGAATGTAATTGAAAATCCTTTTTCGTATATATGTATTGCCATTTTTTTGTTTCCTCCCGTTTCACTTACGTATATTTTCTCCACACAGTACAATTTGTAGAATTTAATACAGGCGCGAAATTTATCCGTTAAAATTTATAATTTTATCGTTATTATATGATATTATATGATATTATATGATATTAAATAATATTGTGATTAAATAAATCTCTCTTGCTGTTATCATATGATAAACAGATAGACAGATAAAGGCCCAGAAAAGGATTTTTCATTATTCTGGTAACTTGTGGTTAAGCTTAACTTGGTGTTTCACCCAATGGGCTTCATTTATAACATCGTTAACCAGATAATGAAAACCAGATAAAGAAAAATACGATACAAGAGAAAATACGTTCACACGTATGTGATATACGTGTGAACTTGTTTTCTCATATATCGTACTTCCATTATTTCTCTAACGCCGTTTTATCAATTTTCACATGCTTTTCTGATTGAAACAATACCGGGTATAAGATAATACTGCGTTATAATTTATTATAGATGCATCATGAAGAGAGTTGTAGTTCACTTCCGAATATTTAATAGCATAGTTCTATAGAATGAATACAAAATTTACTTATGTACAATTAAATTGTGTATGAAACTTTTCAACGTGTCATGGTAATTACTGCCGTAATTCTCAGTTTAAGTCTTATTATTTTCTCAAAAACAATTTAAGTCTTATTATTTTTGCATAACGTCACAAATTTGAGGTTTTAACAGTGAAGTAATAATGTGTATTAATTGATATGAAACTTGATATATTCTACTATCTAACTTTAATTTTGTTGTAGCGTTATTATAAATTGTCCAAACTGAGAAAAAAAGTTATACTCAAAACAAGAATAGTATCTCTTTTATGCATATTAGAGTTGTTAACATACTCCTAACTAGTTGAAAAATTACAAACCTCTGCATACTACTAACTAGTTGAAAAATTACAAGCCTCCATAACTTTTTTAGAAATGATAGTTAAGTCTAGAAATTTTTATTATGTTGTATAGTATCTATTTTAGCAAGATCCATATTTATGTGAAGTATGCGAATTCAACACGCGTCGTTTCAATTCAACAGTAATAATTTTTTCCGCAGTTTATAACTGTTTCTCATTATTTATATCTCTCATAAACTTCTTTGTCAAATAAAATCACGTATTATTATTCTTTTCTGTCGGTGCAGAGATTAAAGGCATGCATAGAACACGGAATATGTATCTACAAAGCGCACAGTTTTCTTTTCATATCTCTCTTAGCGAACGGGGTATCGCGCTTATTTCATATGCACTTTGCGTATCCGAACGAGTTAGCGGCGCATATTAAATCACTCACCAAACAGTACCAGAATCAAATACTGTAATATACCGTTTTCGAATCACAAATCGCGAACAACGAGCATAATCTCCTTTTGGCTTTCATGAAAAATCTTTATTCACGTAGATTAATTCGCTTCGCCATCGTCTCATCAACTCGTGACTACGATTTATGTACGACTCTATCTATCGTCAATCCCTTGTCAAGAAGCGAGAATCCATCCCTTAGCTCGAAGAAGTCGATGGCGTTTCGTCGGTGAGCAAGCTAGAAGCACCATCAGCTTTGCCCCCGCACGTCTCGAATCAGCCGATGTAATCGATTTCCGATTTCGGAGTGACGGCAATTTTTCAACGTTCCGTGAAAAATAACTCCGGAATAAGCCACCGACGCCGGCTTTCACTCCCTTCCATTCTCTGATGATACTCCCATTTCTTCCAGTATGATAAGTATCAGGTATAAATATTCGAACTAGAGAGAGATTCTGCATTCGAATATAATTGAAATATTTCTTCATTTATCTCTAGATTAAAAATGTAATAGCTTAAAATGTCTTTCATTTATAATCCAAGAGAAACGGCAAGATTTATGTTTCAATATCTTGCATATTATAATTGGATATTTCATTATTCTGTTGTCTTATAAAATGTAATGCTATATATATTTCTGATAACATAAACTCATCTTTTCTTCTTTTTTTTTAAGCTGCATTTATTACGTTCTTTCGAGTGCACTGTGTAGAAATCGTCGAAGAGTACAGAATAAAAGAGCCAAGTCCGACGAGAAACGGAGGTGGCGTTATCTATTTAATAGATTACGTTCGGCTCTATTGGGCCTGCGTTAACTACTTTCACGGTTTAGGATGCGAGCAATAAAAGGAGGATAATGGAGGGTTTAAAGAGATAGAGAGAAGAGGAGGCGCGGGTGGCCGGGCAGCTTTTCGCTAAAAAGCGAAAAAAATGCGGGTCGGCTTTATTAAGACGGGGCTGGTGAAGTCGGGGGCGAGTCGTGATAATAAAACGATCTTCCGTACAACTTTGGCCGATCGTTCTATTGTTTCTCGTAATGCTCTACCCTCTTCCACGGATTTTCCTTCAGCTCCCTGAAAACCATTCTTCATCTTCCTTGCCATTTCATCTGTACGTTTAGCGCTTTGCCTCGCCTTACCTTTGCGCTCTTGACCCGATTTATTTGCGTATCCGTGGTTAAAATCACCTCCCATCCGTTTTACTTCCTTCTTTATACCCTCGTCTCTCCTTCCTTTTCGATCGCGTTCTCGTTAACATTCATACGAGCACTGCTCGAGACCTTTTTGTTAAGTCAACTCACCCCTCGAGGCGTCAGGAGAAAGAGAAGCTAAAACCATCCCACCTCACTTATCCTTCTCTCTGGTCTCTGGGGGTAACCGCCAACCCCTAGGCTTTTCCCAGCGAGGCGCGTCGGTTTGTTCATATTCGTGTACGGTTCGCTTGGAAGCTTTTCGGGGGCTAAATCCGCGTGTAAGCACCACGCCGTATACGTGCTCGCTCTGACGTTCCCTCGACGTTTGGCTGCGCGTTCGTCCACGACGAGAACTCCGATTGAAATCCGAGAACTTCCCCATGATAGCATCGTTGTCGTCGGTGAATTCGAATTGTCTCTACTAGAATCGATTCCTCTACGCGACTCAATACTGCAATAGATATTAACCTAACGAAGTATTATATATATATATCACAGAACAGACATTGCAAGTGTTGAATCTGTTTAAATTTATGTTAAACGGGGAACAATTGATGCACGAAGAAAAAATGTATCTATAGGAATAAATGATCAATTTTATTTCTGGCATATTAAAAAAGCGACATATATTATTAGCTATTACACAAATCTTGAAGTGGAAAATATCAGTTTTGCCTTTTATTCTTTTTTTTATTTTGCAATTTTTTGCAGATAATTTTACTTAATGACCAGTTGAAAATCGCGTATCTTCATTTATTAATATAATATTCATTTAAGAAGAGAACAAGTCAAATTCTACATTCTAAAAATTTCAATTTCTACATGGAATGAATAATTTTTCTAAAAGATCTAAAATTTTGCTAGAACAGATTTAAAAATAATTTTGTTGGAAACTCAAAAATGATAAGTCTGCTGCAAAAAATTTTGATATTCTAGCAATCGGTTTGAATTTTCAACAAAATTATTTTCAGATTTATGTCCCAGCAAAATTTTAAATAATTTTTCTCTCAGCAAAATCTTTCTTTCTGTAACAGTATGATATATTAAAACTGATAAAATCTTTATACGGTCAACGGATAGGTACAGTCTATTGTACATAACAGTTCTATATTGGTTTGCTCGCGAAGTTCTCATCTTTCTCTTCTCTCCAACATTTGATCGATAGAAAGATGCGCGAAGAAAAAGCGTGGCCTAACTGCTGCGACGGAAGTTTCCGGTGAAGTTCTCGCGGGCGCATTAATGCGCGCCAAATTAAACTGGAGTTTCTTCACCGTTGCGGAACTTTAAACCGCTTTGTAAACTCCGGTGCTGCTTGTTCGAGCGAGTGTAAAGCACTCGCTAAAGTATCGCTGCGTATTACACGATACTGCCCTCGCCGATATATTGGACATCCTGATTTTGCCGAAGGCTTGAACTTCGCGGCGGACAAAGCGAAGATTACATCGCTCATCAAGCAAGAGAAAAATGTTAGCGAAATCGTTAAAGCGTTCGGAAAGTATTCGCCAGTGTTACCCTTAGCGAAAAACCACTATTGAATATGCAACGAGCGCTACTGAACTTTAATTTCTCTATAATTATGCTTGCTACATTATGGATAAATTTTTATTCATTAATTATCTTAACATTTAATTTTGCTGATTCTTATAAATCTCTCTGGAATTTTTATTATTTTATATTTAAAGTGAAAGTTAAGATTATTTTGAATATTTCTCTGCATTGCAGATTATATAAGTAATTAGTAAAATAAATTGAAATATTTCGAATATTTAACACAATTTTTCGCAGTAAATGGATATATTTATTTTAATATCTTTCCATTAAACATCATTCTTTTAATAGATCGAATAGAGTTATAAATGTTAACAATGTCTGTTATCACATATTTTGTGTCAGCTAAATATATAGCATAATCGTTATATTTGATATTAACTTAAATTTATTAATTAACTAAGCTTAACATTAGTTATGTTTGATTATATCTAACATTAATTATAAACTCGCCATTATATTTAATATCGGCATGAAAAGCCATTTACTCTTTCCAGTAAAATCTCATATTAACAACGCAGCCACAAAGTAACCCCACTTTACGGTGCATTAAATGCGAAACACTATAATGTCGTGGGTCTAGGCGTTCGATGGGGCACGGTAGACTCAAATACCAGAAGTTAATACAAATGCACACGTTCGGATATAACCCAACGAATAATGCTTATCGGTCAGGTCATATCTAACTTCAAAACGTGTAAAACGTGATGCGCGCGATTGCTACAACTGCAACTCAGAATCAGATTAAACGATAGTCGGTAGGTTACGTTAATCCTTTTGCCTACAACGTTCTTAATCATGAAAATATTTTTTCTTCATTTATGATACGCAAATATTATAATTGCAGAGTCACTCAGCATTATCCTAATCTAGATATATTTCGAATTACACTTTTCATTACTTAACATTTAATGTTTCTTTATATAATATTTAAAATTGATTTTATCTTATGATCTAATTAAAACGTGCTTTATAAAATCACAAATAGACACATATATTCTATAATATAACAAGCATCATGAAATACTGTGGCATAAGAATTTAATTTGATAATAATATAAACATAATATTAATTTAATATTATTTATGATAATTTTATGTTAATCCTTTCGAAAAATAGTACAAAAGCATAAAGATCCAAAATATATTAAAGCATTAGATTATTTTAAATTATTTTAGACTTATATTAAAAGATTATAATGTTAATATCGTCATAGCATAATTTAATATCATGAATGATATTATAGGTAGATAAATTCGCTATATCCACGGGAAATTGTTAAAGATATAGGTACATTGCTCTTTTTTGCGATCACGACGTTACTTTGAGAAATAAATCCGCGAAAGTTATTCTCATCGCGGTTCATTGCGCTATCATTTCACGGTAATATTTTTCGATCGCTGAATTTTACGATGGAATCGATCGACATCTCATTTACGCCATCAACAATAATATAGATAGACGACGAGATTCTTCCGGTGACTGCAGTGTAATAACGGTTGCGGTTTTATTGAGACCACACACATTGCATGTATGTGAATGTGCACAAATAGGAGATACGTGAAGTAGATAAAACTAAAGATGAACATTCAAAACTAGATTCTTTTGTCAATTAAGATCCAGATAACGATATCTCTATTCTACATTTTCTCGAATGACTTCGACGACGTCCAGTTTACAAAATAAAGCATAAAACTTCGTTTATCGATTAATTTAAAATATAAAATATAAAAAAGTAGAGTATGTAGGGTATATATTTAATGTATGTTTATTTCATATGATTGCCATCTCTTTAGTTTTCGGTTAGAAATTCCGGCTTTTAGATGATCCTTCGACTCTCCGACAGCGGTACAGATCTCTGGCTGATTGCTCTAAATTTTAATGGTCTTTTTTTTTATTTTTTTTTTAGGAGAAATAATAGTATAGAAATAACGGCAATAAGAGAGAATTTTATGAGTCTTATTGACGATACACACAATCAAATGACACAAGAGAATAACAATCATTGGATATTTTTTCTAGTTTTGATAACAATCTATTGTGCCGAATGTTTTCGATGTTTCCTTTTTCTTTTTGAAAGTCGACCTTCGGCAGAATATTAGTCCGAAGGTGGCAACTGTGTAATACATTTTAAATATTTTATGACCTTGCTGTTTTGTTTTTACAACGCTCTCGCTCATTTAAAAATCGCCGCACCATCATTCATACGCAAATATTTGAACAAGCAGGTAGCAGGGCCCATGTCGCTCCATGTCTCGCTGTATTATTATCCTTCGAAACGCGATTGCAACAAATATTACATTGCGCATTTATTTCTTGTAAACAAGTTCTCTCTCTTTTATTTACTTCAGATTAATTTCTACAATTTGTAACGAGAAATAGTTCGTAATTCTATTATCTATCTTTATGCGATTACAAAAAAAATTAATGATTATCGTGTACAAAAGTGCTTTGCAAGATATCCTGCGATCATTATAATTAGTCGTATTCACGAGGATGAATACTGTGTGAGTCTAATGAAGAAATCTGAAAGAAGTCTTGGAAATTATTAAGTGATAGATATAGAGAGAGGGGAGGGGGAAAGAGGGAGAGGAAGAGAGAGAGGGAGAAAACTACCATGAGAAAATTTTTTTTACATAGATATTGTTTTTTTGGATTACATATAATTTTTGGTCAAATATCTACTTGGAAAAGATAAATATGAAATATAATGTACAGAATTTTTTAAATTTTAATTTGATCTTGGAATATTTATAGGAATTTTTCCAGTTGTTTTATTATATATACATATTGCACAAAATAGAACTTATAAAATAAGATAGCTTAAATATTTTTGTTCCTTAAATTTCTTTGTGATGTTCATACTTTATAGATGAACATTAGAACAACATGTTTATATATAATATACATATATTTGTTAAATAACACAGAAATGTATATAAATTACTTATTAAAAAGCTAATTTAATTGTGTTACTTAATTTTTTCTTACAAAATAGAATTTAATGTCAGCGATTGCTTTCTATGTACATTATGCTTCCAGAATTAAATATTATAATATAAACTGATATAAGAAAAATTATAAAATAGTTTTAAATATAAATTAGTTTTAATATAGCAAAATTTTGTTCACAGAACAAAACATTTTTCCTAGTATCACACTAAATTAAACTATTTTCTATGAAACTTAAAATGAACCGAACAAAAATAATAAATAAATTTAATTAAAATTTACCGAACAAAATATTTGTTTTTTATACTAATTAAATTGTTTAGTTGATATAAATAAATATTTGAAGCTAAAAAAAGTATTGTGCAAAAATAACTAAATTCGTAGTTATGTAAATAAAATATTTGGTTACTGCTAAAAAAATGTTTCGATTAAGCAGTGTAATAATAACGATATATAATAATATATTGATTTACTAGCTTATTATTACTATTTCGATGAATTGTTTAAGTAGATATTTTTGATAGCTTTGCATTTTGGTAGCTCGTTTGCATAATTTGCAAACAGCCCGAATTATGCACTTCCACCCGGCACAATGTGAAAGATTATCCTGCAGAGTTTCACGCGAAACTCCGCTTTCTCCCCTGTCGAGTTAGCTTTTTTTCTGGTAATTACCATCGCGCGCGTGGTAGCCGAACAGCGTGCATTGTTGCAAAGGGGCCGCCAAAGAAACTACCGCGTTGCTACTTGATTTATGAAGTTTATTAAAGCCTACGTGCTACGTCAGACTGAAACATTAATATGCATAATGTAGGTAATTGTTTTTCAACCGTTATCGATGTGTCGTCCCTCCGTTTCTAAAGTTAGCTCTGTATAGTTAATTTTATAGTTAGTTTCTGGAGTGAGTTGAATTGACTCATAGCATATTTAAAAATATTAATTTTTGATTGAGTATTCGAAATTAAACGATCACAGTTATAAAAATTTGTCAATCTTTTTGCACGTAGAAATTCATTCTAACAATCAGTTCTTTATGTTGATCATTTCTTCGCGTTTATGATTGGCAGAATCGATATTTCGGCTATAATCGATATTTCTTTTTGCCTTTGTGTGTGTGTGTGTGTGTGTGTGTGCGTGTGTGTGTGTGTGTGTATGTGTGCGCGTGCGTGCGTGCGTGCGTGCGTGCGTGCATGCGTGCGTGCGCGCGCGCGCGTGTGTGTGACAGAGAGAGAGAAAGAGAAAGAGAGAGAGAGAGAGACCAGCGCACATGCTATTACGCCTGTTATCAAAATACATTAATAGAGTTCGCTATCGAGCTTGTTATCAAAACAAGCGGCAACGTTTCATTAAAAGTTTTCCACAAAAAGAGAATCACCGTCCGCAACACATTTGTGGCAATAATAATTTGAAATATTGCGCGAGAAATCAAAATGTATTGTCGGGCACACATATGCTGATAAATATCACACACAATCTTTTATTTATTTATTCTTTTATTTTTCTAATATAAAAAATATAATAAGCAAAAAAAAAGGGAAAGTGAAGAAGTTATTTCGAGCATTTTATTAAATTTTTTTTTTACACTGCATTTTCTTTTAACAAATGATATGACAATAATTTGAAATTTTTTTATAAAAACAAATGACGGACTTGACATTTGCATGGCTGTATTATCGTACTATCTAAAAAATGTTATTAAGTATGAGTTTATTAATACATATTATTATCTAGATTTAACTATGATGTTTGCTGAAGTTAAATTGCATTTATTTCTATTATTTTTATCAGCCAGACAGTTTTATCGCGAGGTCGGAACGTGTGCAAGCGGATCTCAAGCGGACGGGAGTTCGTAGTTCGCAGGAACAAGGACGATGCATTGCGCGGATTCTCGACTGCCGGGAGCAAGCGGAAGGTTGTCGTATAGTCGGTGCAATTAAAGCTGGATATATTGTTCCTGAGAAGAATAATCCGTGGCGCGGTTAGGCGGTTCTCGCAACTCTCGCGTTGAGAGACGCGTCACGAGACGAGAAGTAGACCAAATTAGGGCAACATCATTTATCGAATCGCGGATGCTTGTATTTCTCACTGAGAGAGAAATTGCACCTGAAACTTACGCTCATTCGTAGAGAGAATAATTAACAAATCAGTCACGGAAGGAAAAGTTATCAAACGATCGTTATAATTAAAAGCATACATACTGAAGTTTTAAATGTATTTTGTACATTCTCCAAACCGTAACATGTAATTTCTCTAGTTCAAATATTCTAAATAATTTAAATCATTCCATACTATAAGCGCTATGTTTATATGTAGCGATCGCATACAGAATTTCAAATCAAAAAAAGGAAGAAAATACGGGAAGTACAAAGAATAAAATCAATTATCTATAAAATTGCACGAATAAGAGAAAAAGGATTATATGTCTACATATCTCTTTCCAAATTTGCGAATAACATTTTTCCTGGGATATTTTTTTAAGAAATAAGAAACGATTAATTAAATAAAACTTAGAAATATTGCTGTCGCATCGATTAAAACTACTCGACTGAGATAACGGCGAGCTTCTTTTAACTGAATTTTTAAGACCGTGATACGGGCCGTTGAATCTTTAATTAAGAACCAACACATTGTTCCGCAAGACATAATATAAACTCGTGTTCTTTATGCATGCTCGACGAATTCGTGGCTTTCGCGTGCGTGAGTACGTCTTGATCGCGCTAATTAAAGGCAGGCCACATTGTCCCCAAAGTAATGACGTGCGGCGATTCGCGCTCTAAACAGAATTGCCGAATTGTAATACGATCGTTGTCAGCCGAATTGGCTGCGCAAATTTCTCGATGTGATTTCCCCTTGCTACATTGTGAATCTCTTTATTATGCCAGACCGATATTTCCGCACAATTAAGTCATCTTAAGAGCTCCACGTAGAGCTCGTTAAGATCATATCACTCGCCGTAGATGCAAATTGCATTGCGAGCGACAATGGTGTGCATTCAAAGCATTTCGAACACGAGGAATGATATTTCGTAGAAAATAAAATAATTTATAAAAAATTTTGGAAGGAAATTCACAAAATTTAAAATATCTATTTAATCATGTAAGTATTTTTATATATTTATATTGTTAAATTTTTAAATTTTTAAATTTTTAAATTTTTAAATTTTTGTAGCTTTTTTCTGCGTTTAAAGTCAATGTTTACTAATTAAATTAAATTATCTAAATGGGACTAGGTTTTTTTATTCTAAAACTTTTATTTTAACTTTCTTTCTTTCTCTTTTCTTCTATTAATAAAAAGATGTGTCTTTTTATTAATAAAATTACTCACACACACACACACACACACACACACACACACATACACACACACACACACAAAAGAAAAAGTACACACTTGCCAAAATTTTATTGAAGGACAAGATGATATAAGTAGATTACAAGAGTAAAATTCTGAAAAAATATAGGCATCATACTTTTGCAATTAGCACGTATCTAAATTTGTGAGATGCGTCGCACGATATAGTCCTCAGACGATGCGCGGTTGCAACCACGTAATAAACGTCTTGTGCGGAAGTTATCGCGTTGCTCCGCTTGTATCCGCCCGATCTCTCGCGAGAGCAAACGGGCGGGTCAACTCACTCGCGGCGTTCTTTCGACGTATAATAAGCAACGATAAAAAAGAGAAGCGGCGAATTCGCGAGCGAGTTAACGACTCGGACCCGCAAGGAGTTGCCGCTATAAAAATCTTAAGGAGTCGAGTCACTCTCCATGCCGAAACGAAGAGCTGTGCTGCCGCCGATAGCGAGCACAAGAATGTTATCTTTATTGCGCGAGGCGGACGAGCGTTATATATTTATCGGGCAATGGCCGATTATGGCCGATGACGCGGATAACGGACTCGCCGGACTACAAGAGTTCGACCGTAGGACTCACTTCCGGAAATAATATTTCCGAAATCGTTACCTTCGATGACTTCGCATCTCATTTAAACCTGGCACGGTAACACGAATAAATTTTAGATGAGTAATGAAGAAAATTATTAATTAATCTTTCTATATTATTTGCTGAAAAATCGAGTCATACTTTTTCTGCAATGAACAAATCAGTTGTCGGGAATATTATTTCTCGGAAACCATTACAGGAACTGAAGACGTTATTATTTTCTTTTTTCGTTCCTTACTACGTGCTTTCGTATGGTGTATGAAAAAGGCACACAGTGAAACAAGATGAAGGTGAAAGAGCAGGGTGGGCGAGAGAAACAGGTTGGTGCAACACCTCACTTTAAAAGCGCAAAACATCGCGTGCGACGTACCATGTTTTTTGGTGTTCTCTGCGCTTTTCTATTTCTTCTCTTTTTCATCTTTCTGCTCCCCTTTTCTAATCACAACTTTTTCCACGAATGTGCCTTATTATCTCATTCATCTTTATCGCTCATTATCTTTACTTCCCTTTTTTCATCGCTTGCTTCCGGTTTCTTCTCGCGATTATCAAAATACATTTCACTGTTCATCTTTGTTCAGTCTGTTATTCGACATTCGATTTAACATACATACGTTGAACAAGAATTGGGTAAATACATATAATACATTTTGTGTGGAAATCGTATTATTCCCGCGAATTTTTCTGTAAGCTTCGATTACCAACGCGGGCTGTTGATAATCTATAAGTAACCCGAATATATCGAGAGAAAGCGGCAGTTTATTGTTAAATTTTCGATCGTCGATGTATGCATGCGCGTATATGTATATGTACATCTAGAACGAACAATTAATTGTCGTGCAAGCCTGTGCCAACTTTGGGCCACGAAATTATTAACTCACCTATTATGTCGAGCTTGTACATAAGCAAACATTCAAGCATTATGTCCCGTGATTTATTACATCGCGCGTGCATTACAACGTGGGCTCGCGCCCTGGAGTTACATATATCGAAGGTAAAATAAATATAGTTATTCACCGAAAGCTGTAACCATTGAATAGCTCTATGGCGTGAAAAAGGAATCTAAAAAAGAGAAAAGAAAGCAGCGAACCTTTTAATAATTTCAAGTATACTTTGTGAGTGGATAACTCTCGAATACTACAGTGAATTCGCTATTCATAGTAAACCGATTATGTTCTTAAGTTTTTGGTTCTTAAGTTATTGGTTATCTAAATTTATACATTTCTGATTTTCAATTTTTTTTTCACCTTTCTCTCTCAATTCTAAACTTGGAATTCTTGGTTCCGTATTTTCTTCTTGATCTTTATTAGAACTTTTAACTCGCAATTCATAGTTCACACAAAAATAATGAAGTTAATAATAAAAAGCAATTAAGAAGGCGTTGTTTGATGTAAATATGTTTAATATATGCTTGCTCATTTCTAATTTCGCAGTACATGCTTTTCGTATATTTGGAGAATAAACGAGCTAGCCGTTGGAACCAACGTGATATATTTGTGCTCGAATGTACTTCGACTATATATACAATGTTATTGTCATTGCAGTCGACCGATCGATTCCTCCCAGCGCGAGCGTGTTCGCGGAAAATTAGCGATAATGACGCCGAAAAAAACAAAAACGCGCGCGCATCGCGAGCGCATCGGATCGCGCAAATTACGCACGAAACAATTTTAATGAAGCCGGTGCGCCATAAAGGATTACAAATTCAATCTCCTCGTAAACGAGAGAGATGACGCGCCGCCGGGCATTCGTAATAACAACTAATTTACGAGCGTGATAATGGAGTGCGAATTTTCGCCAATCAGCTTTGAGCATCACCGGTCGCGTTTAAAAACGCGCGCCATTATTTTTTCTCCCCCTCCTTTTTGATTTATTTGTTCGTCCTGTGTCAATCTCTTTGTCTGCTTGCGATTTCGTTTTCGCGCGGTTTTTTTTTTTTTACACTTGAAACGCAATTAGTGCAGTCAACGTCGGTGGATCGACCGACAGGGAATTATAATGGCGACGCGCGTGCAGCCGTGCGGCTAATGAGATTCGGAAAAATCGGGTCTTTGGTTTAGCCCACCGACCGGATTGTTAAATGACACTCGTTTGTGAAGCCAGCTTCCGCGTTTCAGCCGTGTTCGGCGAGAAACTACCTCTCGAAACAACCGAAGGGACCGACGTCGTCGTCGTGTCGGAGTGTTCTTCTTTTTGTTTTCGTATGTTGCTGCGCGAGGTTGTAAACGAGGCCGACACCTTGCACTACTATTTTTCTTTTTTTTTTCCTCACGTATTGCGTATGCAAACCCATCGTGCGCTCGCTTCAGTCGCAGTCGAGTGAACAAATTGCGCAGTTCGTCATTAACCACTCAGCTACCAAAACATTAATAAGATTAACGTATGGTTAATGAATGGTTTTTAATCGCTACGTTTAAATTTAAAATTTAAATGCAACGTTAGAAAAAAAAATTAAGAGTAGATGTTAAATTTTGTGAAAAATTTTGTAAAACCTGAACCTGTGGTTTTTTTGTATGGAAAGAACGATTTTGCGAAAATATCTAAAAATTTAGTTAAATATAAATCTGAAGATAATTTGATTGGACTATTAAAATAATTATGTAGAAAACTCAAGCTTGACTGTGATGAGTAATACTATAAAAAGTTTTGCATTCTAACAATCAGTTTAAATGTCCTATATAATTATTTTGATGGTTTAACAAAATTATTTTCAAATCTAACTAAATTTTTAAATGCTTCAAAAAAATCCGTCCTTTCCATTTGTATCTCATTTCAAATTCTGATAATTTACAGTTGCAGTTATCTCGTTTACGCAGTGTCTACTATTAGAGAAATGATGATTGTTTGGGTATTTTTGTACTTGAAAACTATCGCACGTTCGCCCGCTGGGTTGGCTGCCGTGTGAAAGAATCGCAAACAACAGGGTGAGGGTACCTCGATTTTTCAGCAACTTTCTGTGTCTCGTGCCCGGAAGTTGCGTGTGACTGCACGAATGCAAGCACGCACATACAAAAGTACACGCAGCACTCTCGTTTGCGCTACTAAACGAAAGAAACCTCGATGCAGTTTGCAAAGAAGAAACAAAGAGAAGCAAAGAACGTTATCGCAAACGAGCCGGTGATTCGGTTAAAAGTACTGCGTTCCAAAATTGAGTGTCAAAGCTGAACGTTGCATAATGGTGTTCATGCGCAAACCTTGGATTATAGGTGTCAAAAATGCAAGCGTGTTCTTTGGCAAGATCTTTTCTTCAGATTCAATTCTTCCGCATGATTTATTTCATCGCTTTGTGCGATTCTCGAGTCTTAGCATTTTTCTTCCATATGCCTGTGCATTTATTTTTCTCCAGAATTGGAAAAGTTACTTTGTAAACGTGACTAGTTACAGTTGCTGTTTTATGTTTCAAAAAATAATTGCCGTTACAAATTATCGACTCTAAAAAGTAATGGTTACAATTACGGTTACAGTTACTCAAAACAGTAACTTTTTAATTACGTTTCTATTATCATTACAGAACGTAGGTAACATTTTGATATTATTAAGATTAATAAAAAAAAGATTAATTTACATTTTTGTCATACAACTTTATTTATAACATAGAAAGTATTAAGTCAGAAACACGTACAAAAACACAATGCAATAAGATATAAGCAGTAAGCGAATTGGCCATTACAGTTATAAAATGTAAAGCAGATAACTTTATGTTTTCTACTGATTAGCCGCTTTCTTACTCCTTATGTCTTATTGCTTTATGATATTCATATGATATGGATAACTTTATGGACTGTCTACAAATGGAATTGGAATAATATTATATAATGAACAGTAAACTGTAAGAACTGACCAATCATAATCTATTATTGTCATTACATTCAACTGTGATTGGTCTTACTATTTACAATTCCATACTTCTATTACAAATAACCTTTTAAAAATAAAGAACTAGTAGACATTAACAGTAAGCAAAAACGCTATTATTATGTGATATTTATATAGATAATTCACTTATAAGAGACAAAAAACTAATAAATATATTAACAATAAATAAAATTAATTGCTAAAAGAAAATAACTAAGTTAAAAGTTTAAAATACTGAAAAAAGTAACTCTAATTGTAATTTAATTACAAGTAACTAATTACTTTCCAATCCTGCTTTTTTTTATAACATATATGTATATGAATGTATTTAATATAGCTATTTTCTTATGATAAATTATTAAATTTCTTCATGCTGTATCATAATATATTGCTAGTCTTTCGAAAAATAAATATTTTATTATCATAAATTATAACTCTTTAGACATGTATGTTTATTAAAAATTGGAATTATTCTAAATTAGATCCTACTCCACAAGAAGCACTTTTTATTCAAAAAATTATTTCTTCATTGAATATATACGTTGACTATACAATTCTTCTGTATTAAATACGACACCAATAAAATTTTGATTGTTCAGATACGCGAAACCATAAAGACGACATTGATTAGAGTAAATTCGTCGCTCCAGAAAAGACCATTGCGATCGTAGGCAATGGTGGACAACTGAATGCCGAACGTCCGTGGATAATTGAACGGGAAAGAGGGCGAACCTCGGAAACGACGTGGCTTTTACTAACGAACGCCATTTGGCCCGCGAGCGGTGCCTCTCGAGCCGGGTGCTCTCACTCGGTTATTTGTTCGCCTCACGCGTGTGTGGAAAAAAGGAGAAAAGAACGGGAAACAATCCGCCGTCCGAATCGGACGGATGTGCGATGCTAGAAAGTAATGCGCCACCATTCTGCCGGGTCAATATTTATTCCATGATCAAATTATTCGCGAGCAGATTGAAGCGGCTCTCTCTCTCTCTCTCTCTCTCTCTCTCTCTCTCTCTCTCTCTCTCTCTCTCTCTCTCTCTACTCTTTTCCTGTTTTTCGTTTTTTTTTAAATAAGCATTGTAGATTTTTAGAATAAGCATTGAAGATAATTATAATTATTTAAATATTTGCTTACATATCCTATTGAATATTTTATAAATTTATAAAAATCAATAATTTAATATTTTGTGCTATATCTATTCAGTAACAATTAAAAAAAAACATGGCATGTAAAAGTGAAATATTCCGTTATACTTTTCTAATAACGATTTGGTTTTTAATTGGATTGTCGACATATTATAATCACTATAGAAATTTCTTTTCTTTAATTATAATACATTATCGATCGATTGATAGCATATTATCCATTATATATTTCCTATTGCTTAGAATCTTTTAAATTCGTCAATTAAAATCTGTAGAAGAAAGATTTATTTTAATGGAAAAAGAATAGGAGGCTTAATAATAAAATTAAGATCACAAATGTATTACAAGTTGGAAATAACATATGCGTTGTGATTTAAATGCTTCCAATGCAAGTTTATAGGCATTTGTGTAGTTCATAAATTAAATCAAGATTAAATCGAGAACAGTATTGTGAAATGAAGATGAAGCGTGAATCGGCTCAATTTGGTTGAAAGCTGCATACATTAGAAAAAGAAAGAAAGATGGAATGAAAGGAAATAAGAAGAGCATCTATTATATAGCATCTATTCATGTAAGTGCATGTAAGGAAGGTGAGAAGATCTGCGCTTAGCTCTCGACTCGGCAGGATTTTTAGCACTGAAAAAAAGAAGGAGCCAGCTGTCGCGTAATAACAATACTAATAATAAGGATGAATTCAATTTTTTTAATTACTACGCTATGCCCGTTGCGCGTTTTTCTGTTGTCCGCGGAGCGAGAAGACAGAGATCATGAAAGGGGAAAGGAGAGAGGGATTTTAATTAAAAACGCGACGATTCTGGTAGAGAATTAATTGTGCGAGCGTATTGTTTACTATTTGTCGACGCTTCCAGCGCGGGAAATTAATAATTCGACATGAAGCATGTGCATGGACTACAGCAAATTTCTATGCACTCGACTATACATGAGAAAGACTAACAATAACTATTTTGCATTTCTGTTGAATAAATTATCATCGATTGAATATCTTTGCATGCTGCAAATATCTGCAGTGGATTACATTGTCGTCTTACAAAATCTATATGCTATATTTAAGCTATATTTAATTTTATTTTAATGCAAATATATAAATAACTACATATAATATTTATTTGATTTTTTGTGATTTACTTCGCTTACTATAATAACAGTAGAAAAATATGAAATTTTAAAAATCAATGTTACATTTTTTATTACATTTTAATGAAGATCTTTTAAGCATTAATGGAGCAAAAATGAACCACAATTTCCACGAATTTACAATCTTAAAACATAATTAATGATTTTAAATGTAGTCACTATAAAAATAATCAATCGTCTTTCGTTGTCCCCAAGCAATTTCCACGTGAGCCCCGACGAATGGCACGAGTACGTACCTTAAGTCCCAGTTACTTTCCGAACAATTGACCTCGTTTAAGGGCACCTTAGTGTTCAACAAAGGGACGCTAGAGCCTTCGCGAAGAAGAGAAGGGCTGTATGGGTCAAACTGGAATGGTTGCCTGCTGCAAAAAAGGGTCTTCGCACGGTACGACGCTTTATTTCGCCCCGAACTCTTACTCCTTTTCCATTCCTTCTCTTCCCTTTCCGTTTCGTTCCTCCTATTCGCTTCTCGAAACACGCCGCATTGTGATCCGAAATGGCAGCGTCTCGCGTGGATAGCGAATAAAGGAAGGCACGAAGAGCGCGTAGGATGCAATTAACTCAGGACGAAGAGCTTAATCCGCGAAACTCCTTCGTCGTCACGTCCCCCTCGTCCCTCTTTACATCGCAATCGCCTCTCTTGGACCTAATAAAATTTCGAAAAATTCCGCGGCTGATCGAATTAAACGCTGGCGTACTCTTCTCTTTCTCTCTCTCTCTCTCTCTCTCTCTCTCTCTCTCTCTCTCTCTATCTATCTATCTATCTATCTATCTATCTATCTATCTATCTATCTATCTATCTATCTATCTATCTATCTATCTATCTACCTCGAACGATGATTTATGAAAGATTCCGGACGATTATCCGCTTACTTAATTGACCGATGGCCTCGATCGATTCCTAATTCATCATGGAGGTCCTTCGAGAACGGCATTCCTTCGCTTCTCAGGACACACCATCGCTACTAGGATGGCACCTCCGCCGGCGATAATTGCTGGTTTTGGCGTGACCGAAGAAGTTTTGGTAATAAAACGCCTCATCTTGAGACACTTGGCCTCATCGCGCGCAGGAATGAAGATTCATGCCATCAAATCCGAAATCGATCAAGTCATCCTTACCATATTATCTTAAGAGAATGCAAATAGGGATTTCTAAATCATCACATCTTTCTAAATAATTAAGAGCATGGAATTTTTTATTTCAGTATTTGTATAGAACATTTTAATATTTAATATAATAAGTATACATCCATTTTTAATATTCTATTCTGTTAAAAATCGAACAAAATCGAACAAATTCTTGATACCTCAAATTTGATAAAGAATTTCACAATCTTTATTAACACAATATGAATTGATGAGCAAAAGAATTTTATAGTTAATTGCGTGTCGTGCTGCCAAATTTTTTTCATGATGACAAAGCCAGTCTTCATCAGCCTTTCACCTCATGTCGAAAAGACATTTATCACTCTCGCCGGAAGTCGGCGAGAAGGTGAAAAGAAAGGGTGAAATATAACCAGGAGACCCGCGTGGATATTTTTTTAGGTATTCCTATCGACGTTTAATTAAAAGTTGGTGACACTGCGCATGAAACTGAATTATGACAAGAACAGTTTTATAACGACAATAAAAAGGAGATTATTATATAAAATTTTTTGCCTAAATTAAACAATAGTAGATAATTGAAATAGTAAGGAAGCAATAAACTTATGATTTTTTTTTTTAGAAGTTATTGAAACATAGGGAGAGTTCATATCATCATACACATACAAAAATTATATGATTTTTCTTTAATTAATTAAGGCATGTCATTTAGTAAGAAATTAATCTAATTTCGAGATAATAACAAAAAATATTCCATATCTTAAAATTAAAACTTCAGAAAAATACTTCGAATTTATAGTGAGTATCAGTTCTATCTTGCATAAAACTGTCTAGTTATTACTTCTGATTTTATTAACAATAATGAAAGAAACGAAGAATGAAAAACTAGTCTTTATGTCACTTCCAGATGAAAAATACGAGAAAAGCTAGACAGAACAAGGGAGGAAAGGAGAGGATTGCATGAAAGCGTGCCAGTCCGCGCGTCACTTTTCATTCGCGCTCTACAACTCGAACGTTCTCGAGACGAGATATTTCTTCGGACAGAGGAGTTTCATAATGAGACAGGACCGTTCCTTATCGGTCCTTTCCACCCAATTAAAAACGAGATTCCCTTACCCAAAGAACGCGATCGCGCGCAATGACTCGGAAGTCATCCCCATCGTCTGACGAGGGTGTCTTGGACATCATTAAATCCGAAGAACACGCGTCACCCTCTTTTTCGAGTATATCAGAACCTCTCCTCTCCACTCACCGATAAATTTTCTCTTGCAGATCTAATGAGCACACACCGTGACAAGAGAACGGACGGATCGCGATGTCAGTTGATGTACCTTTCGTTCGCTGTTGCACCCGTGACGCATCGTGTGGTGTGTTATTTCATACCACAGCCCGCCGGCAACTTTCCGTATCACGTGGATTCTGTGGATAGATGAGAGGGCTTTGATGGCTTCTCTTCTTTACATTTTTGTGGCTTGATCTCTGGACAGAACTGATGCATCTTCGGCTTTGCTTCCTTCCATAACATTAAGACGAGCTCGTCAGTTTCTTTTCGTCAGTTACAACCTTCGTTTTTATACGTATGCACTGAAAAAAAATTTCCCACGAAATTTTTTATCATTGTTACTTCTATTGATTATATAAATTTACCGTTTATTGCCAGATATAAATAATATCTAGTTTTAATTTAAAAATTTGTCACACGTAATTAAGTAATCTTCTCGTTGAGTAATATTTGACATATTATTGTTTCACGAATGAACACCAGTTAATATTTCAACAATTTTATGACACTTTTTGGAAGAATGAGACATAGATATTGTTGGTAGTTTAGTGTAACGGCTGCTCCATTTCATCAGCCTCGTCGCGATCGTTACTTTCACGACTTACAATCCATAATAAGCGGCGTGAGAGAAGCGGGAGGAGTAGGCAAAGGTTGATTGTAATTCCGTGCAGACGTTCGTCGGAATTCATGAAAATAGAAAGCTGGGTAGTCAAGCAATTCGGTAGTTCTCCCTGTTGAAAATGGTCTCGCGAGACTTCCCTATCGTCCCTTCCCGTCCTCTCATATTCTCGATAGAGGACAAAAGGAGATGGCGGTCGATGTGTCCTGGATGGTGTCGACGCGACGCCTGTGTGGACGGCCGGAAGTTTATTACGTGGATACAGCCGTTCTTTCTTCTTTTTTCTTTGCTATCTCTCTTACTCAGGATACTGCTGACTCGTAGAGATGAATAAGGGGTTGGTGAGATATACGAGGATTGGGGTAAGAACTAGCCAGAGAGAAAAGGGGAGGAAAGTGGTCTCGAACCATCGGTGTTTCCGATAGACTCCAGTGGAGCCACTTAACAGGCCTGCCTCGTCACTCGGACCTTTTTTTCCGGTCGTCTTCCTCCGTTTCCAGTTCACCCTCTTCGTTTTGCTGCGTATAGTGTTCTTTCGCACGCACCGATTAGTCCGCTTTTAATGAAAGTGCAAAAAGATAGATTCGACCGAAATTTACTCAACTCTGAACGAATTGTACCCTTCTTCCTTTCAGTCTTTTTTTTCATCACGTTCTTTATGGCACGTTGAAAATTGAGTCATATCAAGATATCTATCGAGAAACGTAATTCCGACTGAATTTATCTGAAAGTGTCTCACATTTCATTCAACCGTTGTTCTTAGAAGTTAATAAATTGAATAGGATCAAAAAATCAAATAATTGGTTCTTTTTAGTAATAAATTGAATTTAGTAATAAATTAATTTTACTATTATCTCTCTTGTATTTTTGACTTCTAGTTTACAATTAAACGCTACTATACCATTTTTAAATATTTCGCTTCTTTTTTTTAATTGAAACAACAATATAACATTTTTACAATAATAAAGTAATGTGTTTACAATAATAAAGAATTTATTTACTTCACCGAATAACGGTCGCTAATTATTTGCTCTTATAGTTACAAAAATGAAACACGGAGATCGTATTCTTGAAAAATATCGGATACAAAAATATATAGAAAAATACTATAGTATACATTATCTATAGATTTTCCTAATATTTTCGTGTACAATATTTTTCAAGACTAAGACGTTTGAGCATTGTACGTTTTGAAGAAAGGCACTCTGTATATATAGATAGTGCATACACCTTGCTTGTCAGTTTTGTCTTATAGAAAAGAGTAATCCGGCGCCATCCACTTTTTGTCCCTCCGGGGATTTCGAAGACGCTTTTCCGCCCGGTCGACCGCCGCCGCGTCGGGTATGAATAAATATTAGAATTTTGCGGATAAGCCCCGTTTTACGAGGCGATACTTGTTTCCGCGAAGACGACGCGGACGGATCGATCGAACGACCGCTCCCCGTCTTGTCTTCTTCCACCTCGTTCTCTTCTTCCTCTCTTCCTCTCTTCATTCTCTCAACTCACGCCGACGGCGTACGGCACGTTCCGCCTATCAGCGTATTATTATATTTCAGTTCACTGGCTGGAATCGCGACCGATAGTTTTATAGAGAGCATTTACGCCGCGCTCATTTAAGCTTTCTTGTACAAGCGTGTCTAGCTTAGCCGATTATGTGTGTATCATTCAAATTCTGAATTTGTTAATTTTCGCAAAAATTTCTGTTACTTTTGTGTTACTTTTTGAATATCCGAAAAAGCGATCAAACGGACAGTTTTTAAATAATTATTTCACAAATTCAATTCTTTTAGAATGCAATGTTTTGGCATGCTTTTATCCGCTTTTTGAAATGTGATTCAATTACAGTATGATTGAATTGAATGGTGATCGTTATAAAAAATGGCAAGAAAAGAATTTACGAGACATGATCAATTCACTCATCGCTCATAAAAAATGAGTAAACCTTGGCTAAGTCAAATCATAGAAAGGGATGTTGCAGAGAGTAAAAAGGGTAAGGGATAGATGTTGCGGTTGATGTGGCGAAAAGGGATATTGGAAGGCTAACATGCAAGCATATACATGGACAAAAATACACACATGCGAGAACGTAATAAACACACATGGGGACCCAACTCGCTGATCAAGATGGCTCCAGATGCGAGCAACGGGAATACATAATTACTATGTCCTCGTGCCTGGGGAGATTCTCTCAGAGGTTAGCTGACTCCACTCGGTAATCTAGATGATGTTACCCACGGGACAAGAGAGTAAACGAACAATGGGAAAAGTCGAAAGGAGATTGGGACGTTTATAGAGGTTTGTTTCTCGTACCAAAATTTTCCCACTCGAGAATCGTACTAAACGAAGGTAGTAATGCAATTTTGTGGCGCAATAACTTCTCTAAAAACGAATAATCGATCGATGCTTTAACTGGAATCCCTTTTCCAACTTGATTTCTGTTAACGACTAAGTCATGAAATTGTTTCTGTATTGTACTGTATCAGAAGAAGTGCTATAGTAAAATATAGTGTTCGATTTGCGAGCGAGAAATTATTTAAATAATACAAGTAAATCAGCAAAATGTCGACACTGATAGTTACGAGAAATCTATGGAATCTGTACTCCTATCGTCACGTAGCAATTGATTTATTACAAAATAATTAATGAGTTGAAATAAATCTTTTTAATATCCATTTTAAATTCATGCAGCCTCTATATATATTATATCTGATTTTCTGGCATCAGATTAATCTTTAGATAGATAGTTTAAAGATATACAAATTGTTATTTTGAAATACTCAGAATATCCCAAAATAATTTTAATTTATAATTATATTTTTACTAATATATTATAATCGTATAATATATATATAATAAGATATTATTGTTAAATTTACATTAATTATAATTTTCCTTCTGAAATGAAGGAATATAAAAATAATGTTTGTTTTTTTGTTTGTTTTTTTTTTTTTAATTGGGGTGTTCTGATCACCTCACCTACTCATAAGGTTAAAATATGTCATCGAGGTACCTTATATACCACTACATTCTTTTTTCCTAACAAAATACATCTTCATCGTCGCCAGGGTACCATCATTAATCTCAAATTGCTTGAACGAGCACGGGTGAATCGTGCAACTTGCAATTGCGGTGAGAAAAATTCCGGCGGAGCAAAAGAAGAGTACAGTTTCCTTCTTTTCTTTCTAACTGAAATGGTTCCCGTTCTTTTTGAGCACATCAATGACCGCCAATGGTCGGACAGTTTTTTCTTCTTGTCGAGTACGAACGACTTACTGAAGTCTCTTTATAAGAGAGAGAAAGAAAGAGGGAGAAAGAGAGAGATTCATCGACCGACGCTCATGTACTCGCGACCGGCGCTCATGTGAATAGAACGACCCGCGTTGTTGAGTGTCGCCGAAAGCACCCCTGAAAATTGTAGCATCCTTGAAGCCACACGAGCGTTTCACGGCAGGACAAACGATGCGCACCCGCATTCTACTTTCTACCTTCGTTCTGCTTGCTCAATCGCATGACAACGTAGCCCGAATCGTCGATCACGAAAAGGAAGAACGGATTTTTCCGTCTGGTGAAAGTACTCGATTCACGATTTCATTCAATTGAAGAGATACAACGATGCAAAATGGAAAAGAAATTTAACAGATAAGATATTCGATTTTTTTTTTAACAAACAAAACTTATAAACTTTGGATTCTAGTTTATGTAAATATACATATGAGTATATGTTTCTGATGTATATTATTGTTTACTTCTAGAATACGTGAACATAAAATAATTGCAAATATTATATTTTTTAAAGAAAAATTTCATCTTATTTTACAGTTTTATAACTTCTTGGAGATTAAAAAGTTGGATTTATAAAAAATATTTATGGTATAAAACTAAACTTTGCATTTAAATATCATGTCAACAAGAAAACAGTTTATTATTTCGCATGGATAGTAATATTATTTCTCTCGTCGATGTCATAATTGCTTTGTTTTATCATTCCGTTAGAACTCATGATATTAACTTAACCTACGATTGTGTTGTA
>NW_017259336.1:3113585-3124094 GCF_001594045.1 Atta colombica | reverse complement strand
AACATACATGTATATATGTATATGTAAGAATATATATATGTATATATATTTTTGCCTTTATTAATCACCAGTGGAGGTGATGGCAGCGGTAACAAAGATTACATCACTATTAGAGAGATTAGAAGCGAATCGTAAGGACGGAAGAGGGAGAAATGAGGGGTGAAACCCGAGGGAAACGGGCGTCCGGAGAATCGAGCTTTTACGAGCTTAGCCTGTCTTGTATCGCGTTTCCGCGATGTTCGTCGTACATACATCTCGTCCGCAGACAATACGATCCGCCGTCGGGATAAGACACATCCCCCTTCATCGCGAAGAGCGATGGTCGGCCGTACCGAGTCCTCGCACCCTCTAACGCCTTGTAACCAGCGAATCACACACGTTTCATGAACACGTTATCACTTCGCACGTCGTTTGACATCCTTCCGTTCTCTCGAATCTATAGAGGTTTCAACACCTCGAAAAAAATTATTTTCAAATTAGACTATAGTTTGAATTAATGAATTTTCTTCCTATATATAAATAATAAACTGCCCCGTACAGCATTCATTCAGCAATTTGACAACGTTCCAGTAATATTATAGTAATATTGCAAACGTTGGAATAATGTTGCTACAAATTTACGTATTGCATGAGATTCGATTGATATGCTCGTATCAATTTAACTCTCATTATTTTGCACCAAGTATTTACCTGTATGCGATTATTCGCTTTCTATTGTACTCAATCTTGTTATAGTCACACAGTTGCATAGTTACACGATTGTTTCATCCGAGAACTAGTTCTCTGCACGTCACATCGAATTCCGCCGCCTCGCACGGATTTGTGTATTCGACACACGCAAGTCCTCCGGCTTACGCACGGCGGAACAGGACCGAGGTGTGCGATAGTACAAGTTTATCTTAGAAAGCGGGAAATGCAATAGAAGTAATAACATCCCCTTATTACGACGTTATACGCGATATAGGATCGTGAGTTCGTGTTTCACAAACGTTACCTACACTTAGCTCCACTACCTTGCTTATGTACAAATATCTGTTTGTATTATCTACATACATGCATATACATATTCGCGTGCGTATACACGTATACGTCCACGTGTACACATAAGTGTTATGTGTATCGCGAAATGCATTACGTATCAATACGAATGTATACGCTTGTCCCTTATGCGACAATATTGTATATATGCGTGAGGCACTCACTGACCTTGCGCGAGTATTGCTGCTCTTTGTGTGTTATGATTATATTAATATGTATACGTTCGTCTGTGTATACGTATATTGCTTAATGTAATATACGCATACACAGACGATAGATTGTACATATGAACAAAGGAATGCCGGTGCATTCGAGTGCATAGCGTGTATGTGTGATACGTATTACATCGATAAGCCACGCTTACTCGCTTGGTTAATATTATATGGATGTGCATGTGAGCGTACACGGATGCATTACAGGACCACGCATTATGTTTACGCGCGTTAGAAGCGCGCGTTTATGCACAACGCTCGAGTTTGCGAACAAAGAACAGACATTCAAACATGTTTATTACCTAGTACGGTTGCACAAATAAAGAAATAACAATACTTTCCACCGTAATTAGAATCAAAAATTACAAGTACCTAAAATTGTTAGAAGTTCAGTTAGGCAAAAGCTGTGTAGCTACTTAGATATTCTCATTCTCTATGTAAATTTAATGTAAAACATTAAGCTATTATATATTTTTATAGCCTGTTTAATATAGTGAGAAATATTATTGAAATATTATTTTGTTATTAGTTAAACGCAAGGACATTAATATTTAATTCAAAGATTAACAATAGCGCTGAATACATATGCAATTGCATTTTATTCTCGGTTAAAAGCAGTGATAATGAACATTTAAAAAAGTATGGTGCTTTATATAAGCGTTGATCAGCATATGCATTATACAGTATCGCGTGGATGTATGAACAATTGACGTTCGGCTGGGCTATTAATAATAAAAACTATACCTCCCGTGACTTCGCTGACCAATCAACACGATATTTGTGATATAAAGTCAGTACATTTGATATCGAAAAAATTTTTATCTGAAATCAATTTGACTCGTGCGATAACTTGTATTTTATTTTATGCCACACCAAAATAAAGTTTACGTATTGTAGGTTGAGAATACAAGTTACATTGTAATAATATTTATCGATTTTTAAATATAAAGTCTCTATCAAAGAATTTTATTGAAGTAAATATGAGAGCGCAACCAATACAAAAATTGTATGATTTTGCATCAATGCTTGAACAACAAAAACAATGATACATATCGATATTTAAAAAAGGTAGCCACCAACAAAGCCAGCCACTCTCAATAATATAATGCGATGGTTTTAAATTACTCACAAAATTTTACGTATGTGAAGAAGCTCACATATATGTTGACGCTTTAATTATTTAGAAACAGAGAGCATTTATTATTGTCCTTTTTCTCTCTCTCTCTCTCTCTCTCGAGCAAGTCCTCTAAGAACATATACAAATTAAAGCAATCGTGATGCACACAAAGAACAAAGAAAATAATTTATAAAGAAAAACGAAAATAAATTTACAGAAAACAAAAAAGAAAACATAAATAATATATAAATATGTGAGAGAGAGAGAGCAGCATATAAAGTGAATGAAATTGCAATAAACGAAAATATTAAATTAAAATTTAGAATTAAATGTACAACGAAAAACACAAATGGTGTTCAAGCGAAAGCCATTGAGGAATAAAGTTTATTTTATTACTTACAATTTATTTAATAAGAATTCGTTCATCAATATTAGTCTAACAAAATTTTCCAAACATATTTATAGATGCGAAATTACTACAGATGTGAAGTATATTATATAAATTCAATATAATGTACGCATCACTTACATATTTTACATACAAGTACCATCGCTTTAGGCACAATTTTGGATAATATGCATAATTGTATCTACACTTAATATATTCGAATGCATGTATGTGTGCATTCATGTAATCGCAGTGGAGGGTTGATAAATTCGCCGGAAGGAAGTCGCAAAGGGGTTGTTCGAAAAGGTACCTCGCCGCCAAAACTTGAGATTTCGCTGATTGCGGGGACGAATTGTGAGCGTACGAAGGGCTGATATCTAAAGGGTTCGTTGCTAATAAAATTTACTCTTACGTTAGAATGAGAACTTTACCCTTAGCAAGGCACCAATAGAGTGAGTTCTTGGGAGAGATTATCGTAACGTCACCGATGTGTGTAATAATGATGCAGACGTTGATTACTTTCGCAACAGCCTGTTATTTGCTGGAACAATATCAAGGGATGTAAATTAATAACATTAAGAGTATAACGGAAAAAATAAAAAATTAATATTTCGATGATAATTATGTATATGATGATAATTAAATTACAGACAATTTTTTTTATATACGCTTTGTAAAAAGATTATTTAAATTGTAACTCTCCTATTTTTATTTTATTATTTTTATAACCTCAAAATTGAATAATTATTAAATATTATTAAATATTTTAATAACTTATATGACATAATTAACGATATAAATTAATTTTTGTGTACATATGAAAGAGAGAGAAAGAGAAAGAAAGCATTTATTTAAAGCACCAGGATGACATTCTTTCAGGCATACAAAAAGTACAGAATTGTTACAAAAAATTGATGCCAAAAAAGAAAAAACAGAAAAAAGAAAAATAGAGAGAGAGAGAGAGAGAGGGGGGGGGGCCTAGCTTTACTTAAATACTTTATTAATCATTTTATTATTATTTTTTACTTATTACATCTCAGTATCGAAATTTTAATCACGTGTTCTTTTATTCACTTTCTCTAGGCAATATGGGTTTTATATATTAGGTGTAATAAAAAGAAATCCATTATTTTTGCATGAAATTGAATGGAAAAATAATGATTTCTTTTTACTACACCTAATATGTATATATATTGTTTTTATAAAGCGTACATATCGCTGAAGAAATCCTAACGGTTTAAGTAGATTCTTTTTATTCTTCTCAGCTTCACTAATGCCTTGCCGAGAATACGTTTCATCTATTGATGGAGGGAAAATGTTCTGATAGAACGATCTCAATCGAAAGTCTGTCGCCATTTCAAGATTCTCCATTGAAGAAGCATCTTATTTGCTTTTGTCTCGAACGTAGAGCTCAATTATTGCTTGGCGAAGCGAAGGGATTCCATTCGTGTTCATAAAAAAAGGATATAAATGGCTTTTTTATCGTTTTTGTCCATCAAGAGTTGAACAGTTTTACGATTGTCAGTGTTGAAAATCCGTTTTCCACGAACAGTGTAGATTTCTTAACCTTTCTCAGTCTTCAGTAGGTTTTAAAAATTAGAAAGATAAATATTAATGCTTTATTCATTGTGTGTGTGAGTCATGAACCAATATCATGAAGGCACAGATTGAATAATCGCGTTTACAAAATTTTATCATCCTTATTTCTTTGTTTGCATTATTTCACGAAATTAAATGCATCTCATAAATGAACGTTTGATAATTTACTAAATGTTAATGTTTCAATAAGACTATTACAAAAGCAATGCCGCTGCCAACTTTCCAGATTTAACAAATAACTTTATGATTTTGAACATTAATTTTCAATTAATATATGACCAAACATATTTAATCCATAATCAAATGATCTATTTCGTCATTTCTCATTCATTTACAAATTTATTTGTATCTCACATGTAGTGAAATGGCTCACATCTATGAATTTTAGTGAAGCGTAAAGATGGATATATGAAAAAAAATTACATATTGCCAAATCGATCTCATATAAATCGCGTTTGAGGTTCCATACGCCATTAAAAAGTTTCCGCTTCGATTGCGCCGCAAATAAATATCGATAATCCCCGAAATTTCTGGCGGCTTCTCAAAATAATTTCGCGACTGGAGGCGGTTTATTCTGGATTGAGCAAAGGCGCGACGATTTCTCGAGGGTGTGGTGGTGTGCGATCTAACCCGCGAGAAACGCGAGTACCGTAAGAGGATGGCAAGGAGGCGTGGGGCATGAGGCAGAGGCTTGATGGAAGTTTACAGCTGTTTGCGTCGGATATCGATGATCGCGAGGGAGGCGATGCAATAAAAAGCGAGCGAGCGAGCACGACGTTGCGGGAGACGGAAAAGAAATTTGCCTCTAAATTCCGCCGCTGCGTAAGGGGCGTGAGGGGTGGTCTTCGACAAACCCCATGCTGAACCACCGCCCCCGGCCCGGAATAAGTAGATCGAGATTCGAAGCGCGCCTTTGCTGACGCTACTCGGTTGGATGCCGCTGGAACGCAATAGAATCCCTTCCACCAACAGGATCCTTCAGGATACTACGATATCGCGGCTAAACGAAGCGCTTTCCGACTGATTTATCCACTCGATCGCTCAATCCCCTCTGTCTCCTCTGTCTATACTACCACCCTCAACTTCAACTGTCTCTGCATTCTCTTAGAGCGCGGCGCGACTTCGCAGAGAATTTTTCTTTCTTGCAAAGAGTAGCTCCAAAGAAAATTTAAGTCCATAGAGCGCCTGTAAAGTATGTCGGTATTCTGTCGTGCGGAAAATGTTTCGACGCAGAAATATATCGAGGGAGAGAAAATGGATAGAAAACCGTGTTCGATAAAAACGACTGAACGACTAAGAAAAATTCGTGACAATCATGTGTCTCTTAAAGCTACGAGATAGGAATGTATAACTTTCTACGATTCTTGACACTTATTTCGATCGTGTTTGAATTATACGACCATACTCTCTAAATTCTTTGCAGTGAAATCTCATTTTAAAGAATGAAAATTGAGCTGTTTTGAAAAAATAATGACTCAATTTTTTCAATCTTTAAAAGAGATTTCACTTCTCAGAATAACATTTATTCTAAAAGTTTTAGAGTAGAATAAAAATTATGATTTTAAAAATAATTTAAATAATTTTTCGTTTTTTTCTACTTATTGATATATAGGGTGTTCTTCGAATCGGTCACTACAATTTCTGAAATACTTCTGATGGATTGACAACAAAGTTTGCTTTAAATCCGTCATAAATTTATTTATCGCAGTCTGCTTAATATTGAATAGTTTATTAAGCAGACTATGGTTGAATTTGATTAAATAAAATTTGTTAAATTAACCAAATCTGCAAACAATTAAATATGTTTAGTTAGTTGAAATCAGTGTACTAATAAATTCTTTTTATATATTACAAGAATGGAAAGAAAATTATATAGTTCTGTTAAAAAAACATAATTTGACTTTAATTTTTTTATAAAAAAATTAATAAATTTAAAATTTTTTCTTACGCAATTTATTAGAATTCAACTTTTATTAGAACGTTTGTCGTATATTTAGCGAAAGTATCTTAAAAACCGATTGCCACCAATTCGAGAAACATCCAGTAAATTATCAACTTTATATTTTTTAATAAAAATTTATATGTATTTAACTCATGGAACCGCATTACTTTTATCGATCGCATAAAACAATTTTCGCATTACTTCCTTCAGCTTTCCGATTGACAGAATCGGGTGATGTCTCAATCCGTGCAGTTTACCTAGCGAAAACGTTTTCGCAGTCCGTAAAACAGACATTGGCTGAATTCGATAGTCGGCGAATCGCCGGATTTATAATATATCCGCCTACAGAATCTGAATTATTTTAGAGACGCGGGCAAACCTCTTTGATTCTGGATTCCGTGAGATTCCGTTGCCCAACAAATCGCCAGTAATACGAGAACTGAACGAGTCGGGGGCGTGAACGTGGAGGAAGAAGCGTGCACGTATCCGCCGGCGTTGCTTTTTCCGTTACCCGCCTATTTTCGCCGCCACAAATCATTCAGCATCCAGGAAAATATGTTTCTTCGACGTGGCTAGAGACCCGCATTAAAGCGAACCACAGGGACGGTTTTTGAATTTTTCAATGTCAACGCGGAATGATTCTTTATTAGCGTATAGCAGAATATCACAGTATAAATTTTTTAATTTTTTATTGAATAGAACAATCAGAATTTAAATTGTATTTCCACATCGTCAGAACATTGTTAGATTATTAATTATTTTTATATATTAATATATTAATATAATATAATAATATAAGCGGTCTAAAATAAAAGGATTCTTAATATTATTCATATATTAAAGTTCTTGCAATAATATCAAGAGCGTAGCAAGACATTAAGATTTACATTGCACGCAAAATATTTTTTGTGTCACAAATATAGAAAAGCAAATTTTCTGCTAACTTTTTGGAATAAATATTTTTTAACTGACATTTTTGACAATTTTTATTTCTTTTCAATTTTGAAGAAATGTACGATTTAAATTAATAACTATAATATTGTTATTAATATTTTTTTTAAATGAGATTTTTTTTCAAAATTATAATGTTTTTTATTTATTTCTTAACCACTTATAAAATGGCTCCTTCCGTTTTTTTTATTTCAATCAAGGAGCAATCCAGCCCTGTGATGTCCATCCAACTTCACACGTTTGTAAACCCATTAACGGTTTTAAGACGGTCTCTAGTTGTGTATACTAGTCCGACTGTCGCTTTTCTCACTTATATCGGAAGAGAGATTTATGGGCCACTAAATGATTCTCCGGAATTTAATTGCTACTTTATTATCATGGTGTATGCTTAGATACGCTATGAGATAAACATTAAAATTTGGAGGAAGTTCTTCAAAGGATAGAGTTATCAAACTGTAATAAAAGTTTTATACTCAATTTGTGTGATATTAATAATTTTATTTAATTATCTTATAAACTTTTATATTACAACTAATGATAAAAGTACTTTTTAAAATTTAATTAAGAAACTTTATCACGTAAAACAGCATATTTTCAAATAAAGTTGATAATCTTTTTATCAAGAAATTCATAAATAAATATTTTATACGTACAGAGCTATTTAAAAATAATTTTAATAAATAAAAATAATAAAAATAAGAAATAAATTTTTTGTATATCTTTTTTAAATTACAAATGTATTTCAGGAATTATATTGAAAATATTATGAACATTTCAAAATTGACATGGTGAATACCAATATACAATTTCTCTAATATTAAATTAAAGAAATAATAAATGTGAAATAACGTGAATGCAACGAATGTTAACAAACACTGGAATTGGCAATATATCGGATAAGGGTCTGTAAACCGTTCACGCTATATTAGAATCCGATACTACACTGAGGGGTTTTTTTTAATTAGTGAAGTGTAAGAGGTCGATCCTAACGATCTTTACGCAACAGAAATACTTTAAAAGGGCTTACATAAAAGGGCTTAAATAAAAAGTGCTTACAGTGTCTTGGTATGAATTTCCTTTTTTCCGTTATGTTTCGAGCACACTTTAAACACACTTGATTTATTACGAGTCGTAATTCTTTTACAAATTCTTGCAAGAACAAACATTAAATGATAAAATTTATTTATCTAGAATGTTAGTGTTGTATTTCATTTATTTTTTTTCGGGAAATATTAAAAAAATATTTTTATTTATTCTTCTTTCAAAAACATGTTAAATCGATATCCAATGTATCGAAGTTCATTGTTGTCATTTTTTTTGTGATTGGTTCTGTTACAGTTGGCGATTTGCAGATTAGTTCTGTTGCTGTGTTTACTTTGTGAACAGTTGTTATCGCTTTTTTAATAGTTGTGTATATTGAGGCGTTAATAGTGTATATTAATTATATGAATTTATATATACGTATAAGTATATTTAAGCATTTAAACACAGTATAGTAAAAACTAAAAAGCTAAATAGCGTGAATTAAGCAAGCACCTGTGATGTTAATAAATATTTATTAACATTTTTTTATTTGGTATTTTTTTAATAAATATTTTTTTCATATTTTTAGGATTAATATTTGAACTGATTGCGATTTTTATAGTAGTTATTTATTATACTTTATTATTCTTACATAATATACATATAATGTTTCCCCATTAAAGATTTTCTTCATAGAAAATAATGAAAATAATGATCTAATAAACTTCAAAATTTTTCAATTAAATAATAAAAATTTGAAAAGTAGAACTAAATATTAAAAATTTATTTATCAATTGACTTTTCATTATATGATGAATAAAAATATATTCATATTAATTTGTCTTTTCATTGTATCATGAATAAAAATTTATTTATTTATTTGATCGGTCTTGAATAATCAACAGAAAGAATAACAAGATATCTATTAACAAATTATTTTTAATGAATACATCAATCGTTTCGTATTTGTCCTAACACTTTCGTTTAATTTAGCTAAAAATGTAAAAAAATGAAATCCACAAGTGAAGATTTCAAAGAGTGTAAGAAAATGGAAAACATTTCTTCGTAAGCTCCATCTGAAGTATCTCTAGGGAACTTTAAATGTCTGGGAGGTTCATTGACATAGCATTAATAATACACGCTGTCACGGATGTCGACGACCGAATCAACAAAGTCGACAACACGCGATGACGCTGCTTCTTAATTGCCGGAACGCAAGCGTCTCAACTAATTACGCACGGAATATAAAATGTTTAGACGCATCTGTGTCTGGGCAGCGATAGGTTAAGCATTTTCGTAGGCTCTTAAATACTTAAACGATGATGATTACAATTTGTTACATGTAAATAATAGAGAATCTTAAATTTATTTCATAATTTTTCAACTCTTTTTATTGATAGTAGAAAATATTAATTACATTTGACTTTTGTGCGATATTATACTACAAATATTAGGTGTAGTAAAAAGAAATCCATTATTTTTGCATGAAATTCAATGGACTTCTTTTTACTATACCTAATATTAAAGATATTTAATATTTTGCTTAATAAGATATGTAATATTAAACTGGGAATATCCAAAGAAACTTACAACGGTACGAGCGACGCATGCATTCGTGAGCAAAAGGTTTAACGTGCGAAAGAGACCGCAGGAGCGGAGGCTCGCGGTGATTTGGATTCAACCACGGTATTATCGTTCTAGTCTATGTACGATATTACCGTCGGCAGGAGTAATAGTTAAGGACAATGGAATCTCGCGTAGCGATAGCGGTGGCGGCGGCGTCGACGACGACCGTTGACGGCCAACTGATATGACGTATACGTTACTGTGGGTGACGGACAATAGCTGGTAATTAATTACCTACAAAGTACAGAGAGAGAGCTGCATTGTAGTCTGTATCTGGTATTTATCTTGAAACATTAACAATGCACCGAGAGATGCCGGCGCGAGTGATGTGGTGAGGTGCCGCGTGCGCGAGAGGTAGAGAAAGATATAAGCGAGCGCAAAAGGAATCTCCGCGCTTACAAAGAGATTACCGTCGTAAGTAACGCAGTATCCAGCGTGCGTATTCGCCATCGTTTACTATTTCTCTCTGTGTCCCCCCACCCCTCTCTCTCTCTCTCTCTCTCTCTTTCGGTTTCTAGGATCTTTTGGGATTTTCCATCAGACGTAGCCGCTTTTAATATTTGAAAGATAATACTTATTTGTATAATTCTTGGTATAATTGTGTGTGTGTGTG
>NW_017259336.1:3112270-3113485 GCF_001594045.1 Atta colombica | reverse complement strand
ATGTATGCGTACAGTATATACACGTATATGTACATATGTATATAGTACGTACAGCGAAATTACGCCGGTTGTACTAAATACCAATCCTTGACTGTGTGTATAATTATCTTGGCGTATCGGTAGACGGTCTTGTGTGCGGCTCTTCGCAGCTCAACGTCTACATGCTGCTTATATACTTGTACATACATACTTATATATATATATATATGTATGTATGTCGAAGTACATTACCTATACATATATTTTCTTTTAGTAAGAAGAATGTAATATTTTTCTTTTTTACTATATTCTTCCTTACATTACATTATTTATACTCAAAGCTTCAACTATTTTTTAATTATGTGCAAATTATTAATTTTCTCTTAAAAATGTTTATATTATACGATTTTCTTACAATATAATTCAACAATAAAATTCCTTTTTCCATTCAATGATATTTGTTATATTTATGTAATTCGTTTTTATCATTCATGTTTAAATCTTTTTCAAATTGTATCCCTAAAAGTTAAATAAAATAATTCAAGTAAATTTATTTAAGTAAATTGATTTGATTTAAATTAATTGATTTAAGTTTTGATTGAATTAATTAAAATTTAATTTTTTCGTTAAATATTTAAATTCGATAAATGCAAGGAAAATTCTATAAGTTTGAAGCAAAATACAGTCAAAATAACTTGACCTGATCTCTTTTTAATCCAGCAGAAATAGGTTTCTGCTCATCGTGGAAATTCTTGTATAATGTGTTCGCAAATAAGAAAAAGGTCGGAAACATCGTTGTATGTGGGACATTGCATTCCCAGAATATACCTAGTATATCGCCGATTTGCAAGAGGTACATATGTAACTGTAGCTAAGGGTCGGAAATTCTCGTCGCATTACCGGCCAATCGTGTGCATGGGCCGTCGTCTGGTACGCCTAATGCACGGCACCTAATGCAGTCGTGTTTCGTGCGAGGTACTCACCCCTTCACCCTCGTTTCAACCCTCTCTATGTTACCGCAAGCTCGGGACACGAACGGTCAGATTGAAATCAGAGTCTGCGATGGGGTAAAATGGCTCGTGCCTTGCGGAGTAAAAGGAATAGAATTATCGTTTGGAATCAACAACATCATTTGTATTCCGAGTTTATTTCTTCGAGAATACGTCAATCGATTGATTGATTGGGAGTAATCTTTCGATACTATTTCGTCAATGTAGCTAATTTTGAAAAAAAAAA